>NC_047035.1:68265252-68565252 GCF_011762595.2 Tursiops truncatus | reverse complement strand
ATAAGAAAGGGTGATATAGTAGATGATATAGTAGACAATGACTCCCATGAGATTTCAGTAATAAATATGCTACCAAAATTTTCAGTTGTGTTATTTATAACATCTCTCAGTATGTCATATCAAAGAACATTTCAGTTAAAAGCATTTTTGAAGTGTGTGTGTGTGTGTGTGTGTGTGTGTGTGTGTGTGTGTGTGTGTAAAGAATGTATTCCAGAGTTTTAGGAGTAAAATTTCATTTATCTAGCTGTTCTGTCCAATAGAATTTTTTTGATGGTCAAAATATTCTATATCAACATGGCAGCTATTAGCCAATGTGCCTATTAAACACTTGAAATGCAGTCATGTGACTAAGGAGTTAAATTTTAATTTTACATTAATTCTAGTTAATTGAAATTTAAATTGCCACACATAGTGGCTACCACACCGGACACGGCACAGCCAGAGGCATGGTTGGACTGCATAGCCCTCAACCTATTCTCACGAATACAATTTCATATTTTCACAATAGATGGACAAAATAAAAACCCAAACACTTTTATTTTCTAGTTTGAGTCTACAGCACAAGAATTTCATGTTATTTAGCTCGGCAGAAAACTAACCATTTGTTCAAAGTTTCTGACTCGAAAAAAATCTGTATTACCTCTGTATAGAATTGAGACAAGGCAATACCTATTTATAAGATACTATTATTGCTTAAAATATTTTTTATATTATGGTCAGATTGTGTAACTCATCTATTTCAGTATCTCTGATGTGTCAAAATCTTCATTTTTGAGTTGGAGTGTGATTTTTGGAAATAAGCTCCAAATAATTCTGAGTCAAATCTGATAAATAAAATAGATTAATGACATTTTTGTGTGCTTTATAAACCAATTATAAAGACAAAATTAATGTAAAAAGAACAAGAACATCTTACTATGTTTCCTAGAAGGATTCTGAATATGCAAGTCCTCTGAGCTCTTGTTGTATCATTAAAATGCTAACATTGTAAGATTTATATACGTGAGACATTGAGTGTCCACCCTAAGAAGAATTATAAGGAATTTGGGGTTATACAGAGACCGGAACATAAAGAGAAAGATCCCCCTCTGTGTGGTTTTCATTACCCATGTGTTCTTTTCCTGTTTATCTGGATGACTTACAGTACTGTCCTCAATTACAGAAGTAGTAGATTAAAAGAGAAGAGACGGAAAAAGTATGATTTCTGGCTAGATATTCACTTGCCAGATGGTTAAGAACTAGACCTTAGGCTAATTCTGAGAGAGCAGAGGGGCTTGGTATGTCCTTCTCTGAAAACCACAGTACGTACACGGACAGAGATCTCTATAGAGATTTAGACTCCAGTTTGGAGCGGGTGACGCAGCTTCTCCTATAGATCTTTTGCCAGCTGACCCTTAGGCACTGACAGCTGTTCTGCTGGACAGGCAAAGCTACAGAGCTCCAATGTGAGGAGGGAAAAGAAGAGGGGGAGCGGCCGGAAAGGTTAGCCAGCATCTCAGGATATCACTCCTTACTCCTTCCAAATGCTGAAATAGAAAGGTCAGAGCCCGAGGCCAGCTCCAGGGTCACCTCTCTGAGCTGTAATGCCAGGTAGGAAACCCTGAGGCTCCAGATGAAGAAACGATGGCAAGTTGATGAAGGACAGTGAGATTACTATTGAGGGGGAGCGCATCAAAAAGAAGTGATTACTAAACATGTTTTAGAAAGAAAGCAAGGATATTTGAAAGAAAAGAACAATGGGTGGGAAAGCTAACTCAAGCAAGAATGAATGGACTTCGGTGGCAGATGAGGTCACTTGGTCATGGTGATGAGCACAATCAAGGAGTTGTAAGAATTAAGATAGGAAAACAACTGGTATTTTATGAATTAGGTCTCATTGTACATGAGAAATGTTGTCAAAGACATTGCAATGTTTTGAAAGCAAACTAAATTTCTAAAAATAAATAATTTCCAAAAAATTGTTTTTAAGGATATGTAGAAGACAGCAAAAAAAACAGAAAAAAAAGGATTAGTCAGATGATAATAATATTAATCTTACTAACAGATTAGGCCAAGGAGAGTCAACACTGACTCTTACTTCAGAGAGTAAGCACTGAAATTCAATTCCTACAAAAGAACAGCAATTTTCAACATCATATACAGAGCACCTATTTAACTGTTCATTTGTTGGTTTGTTCATTTTGTTTACCTAAGTATTCATTCATTCACTGAACCAACAGATATTGATTACATGTCATATGTTAGGTCCTGAGGATTCAATACCAAAATAAACGGTTCCTGTTTCAAGTAAAGTGTAGTCCAGTGGGGTGGAGGTGGGGCATGAAAGTTGAGAACTTCACATTTGCCAGGCATCTTGTGAAAGGCGTTCTATTTATTCTCATGAAATCTATAACCCAACCCTATCTTGGAGATACTGTTATTGCTATTTGACAGGTGACAGATAAAGACTCTGGGGAATGAGGTGACTTGCAATACACTATATAAGAAATAAATGGCAGCTCTGGGGTTTAAACTGAAGTCTTTTATTAGAAGTCCACTATTTATCAAATTGAAGTTATGAGGATATATGCCACAAAAGAAATGTGCATATTTCTGAATGAATATATGTAAAGCAGTTAGAACAGTGCCTAACACATCATAAATGCTATATGTCCTTATATCACTATCAGTAATGTTATTTTTTTTCTTAAGGAACAACATGGGGAAGAAAAATTAGTTATTCAAAATTATGTTAATCCTGGAGTTTGGGATTAATATATACACTTTACTATATATAAAATAGATAAGCAACAAGGACCTACTATATAGCACAGGGAACTATACTCAATATTTCATAATAACCTAAAAGGGAAAAGAATCTGAAAAAAATAGATATATATGTATGTATAACTGAATCACTTTGCTGTACACCTGAAGGTAACATAACATTGAAAATCAACTGTACTTCAATAAAAAAATTAAGAGAAATACAATGTAGCAGAATGCAACATGTGCATAAAATTTTCAAATGAAATAAGATTCTTCAAAGAACTTTTTTCCTTTAGGGTTTGTCTTATGCCCCATGTGACCTGGGAAGAATGTCTTCACTTTGCCTTGACACTTAAGGATAGTTAAGTTTCAAAAAAAAAAAGACAGAGAAGCAATGCACTATTGTACTGTATCTCCTTGGAGAATCCACTCCACAAAAGGACAAATAATCGAGAAAACTATCAAAGTAAGGCGGGAGGGCTTCAAGGCCCCTTTTCCTACTTGTGATCAAGGAGGTCACAAGTAGGAAATGGGCAATCTATGGAAACATTCCAACAGTCTGCTCTTTGCATTCACTTTTTAATGAAAATGGTTTAGAGTGGCACAATGAGACCAAAACCAGATTTATCTGAAAGATAAGAATGTAAAGAGAATTAATATCACTAATAAATGGAAATGCTAAAGACACAGTTAACATAAACCATATTTAGAAGAAAAGAGTAATGACCTATAATCTCACATTTAAGTTTTCCACTGTTAAAAAACCACCTGCACAGATAATTGCAACTAAAGGTGGACAGGAATTGGGACCACTCAGCCTGGCAGATTTAGATGTCTAAGAACAACTACAAAGAAATACAATTATCCAAGCAGTATTAGGGCTGGGGAGGTGCTTTCCATGATTAAATCTGCCTTCTTAAAAGCAAACAAACAAACTTATGTATACATAACGTACTCTTGGAGAAATAATAATGCAGTGATCTAATACATCACTCTCGAGGTTTTTCCCTTCCATCCATATTTCAGAGGGGGGAAAAACACTGCTAGGCAATGTACTATATCTGAGAGAAATGGATATAACTGGCATAGCACCATATAAATTAATAATTTACACCTTCTATAAAATAAGGGAGGACGACCTGGAATTTCGTTACCATGTATTTTTTCTGGCTTATAGTTTAGACAATGAATCTTACTAATAGAAAAACATATGTATGACTGATTCACTTTGTTATAAAGCAGAAACTAACACACCATTGTAAAGCAATTATACCCCAATAAAGATGTTAAAAAAAAAAAAAAAAAAAAAGAATACTTTAAATATAGTGACCCTAAGACACTATTTCAATTTTGATCAGAGCTGTGAAATTACATGATGGGATCCTAGTTAAACAAGGACATGGTTACTTTATTATTTCATATTTTGTATCATAACTCTACAGAGAAGAGCCTCCAGAGTTTTCTTAATATGATCACAATTTGTATGTTTATGAAATATTTTTTATGAGGAAGAGGGAAATAATGGTTGTGTGATAAAAATCATGTCAATGGAACTTGTCGCTAGCTCACTGCTGGTTTTGTTGTTACAAATACCATCAATGTTTCTTTGAAATATAAACTGTCTTACTATAGTAGGAATTCTTTGAACAGGTTCTCAAGAATTCCTGTTTACCAGTACAAGTTCAAAGGGCTAACTTGAAGCGGTGTGAAGAATTCAGTCACTTAGATTCAAGCTCTGGTTAGTAATACCCCTACTCACTGTAGGATGTGGGCCAGTTAAAAGTTATATTCCATAGCTTTTTTTTTTTTTTTTTTTTTTTTCGGTATGCGGGCCTCTCACCGTTGTGGCCTCTCCCGTTGCAGAGCACAGGCTCCGGACCCGCAGGCTCAGCGGCCATGGCTCATGGGCCCAGCCGCTCCACAGCATGTGGGATCTTCACGGACCAGGACATGAACCCCTGTCCCCTGCATCGGCAGGCGGACTCTCAAACCACTGCGCCACCAGGGAAGCCCTCCATAGCTTTTAAGATACCTGATTTCACTACCTCATGGTGTCATTGCAAAGGAAACATTACTTATGTAAACTGCTTCAAAAGCCTGTGCCACTATGTAAACAATGATTTATTGCTTCTTAACTCCTGCTTTTCCATGGTTTAAACATTGCCCTCTGTGAGAAAGAAGTGGCCTGTATAAAGAGAATGGATATATCATCTCACATCACTTGTCTATGGGCTTGACCTAGAGGAGTATTTCCAGTGTGAACTGCTGACCCAAGACTCCCCAGATAGAGGGGAAAAAAAAGTAGTTCGTGATACAATGAATTTGGGAAGTGATATTGGAGAATTATGTTTTCTATTAGCATGCACTAGAGTTCTGAAGAGTCCTGCAGGAAATAATTCTTTCAACATTGCTTAACACAACATTTCTCAAAGTTATCTCAAAGTTATCAAAGACCAGGATTCCCTTTTGTGGTATGTTTAACCACCAAGAACATCATGGGTAAGGCCACTTAGAGTGTGAGGAGAGCAATCAAAACAGCTAACATCTATTGTGCAGCTGCTATGCACAGAAATTCTCCGAAGTGCTTTACATGCATTAATTTATTTTAATTTTTATAATAACCATACAATGTAGGTGCTTTTGTTGTCCCCATTTTATAGATGAGGAAACTGGATCGCTGAATGATTTAATGTCTTAGCAAAGATGTAAGTGGTGAAGCACAGAAAAAGGATATGAACCCAGATGATCTGGCCCTGGAAACTACTCAAGCCTTATGCATACCACTTTACTTGCAGGCTGAAGAAAACATGGAATCCATGTATTATTATCACTGTATGATACTTTCATCCAGTATAAGCTCCTTTTTAGATTAAAAAATAAACAAAACCCATGAATCCCAGAGGTTATGCAACTTATACAAAAGCACGAAGGAAACCAATGGTACTATATATCCTGATTATATATAATCAGTTATCAGCCCTTCGGGGCAGTACCCAAACCACTTGGCAAACATGTTGAAGAAGGTATAAGGGCAAGACTTGGGACGAAGGAAAGGAAATGAGATCACGCTTAGGTAGCTGTAGCCCTCCTTGGAGTCGCCTTCATTTTCTCATCTCCTTCATCAACTATATACAAATGGTTATTAGATCTCTTTAATTTCAGCTCCAAAATATCTCTTGATCTCTGTACCTCATTTCCAGCTCTTCTGTCACTGCCTGAGAATAGGTCCATACCCTTCTGCCTGGGCTATAGTACTAGCTTTCTAAGGAGGCTCCCATCTCTAGATAGTGGGGAACAAATAACCACATGGGGAAACAGCATTCTGCAAAAGTTATAAACAATACAGCATAATCTACTGTAAAAGATGACAAAAATTTCCCAGGAAAAAATGTGGGTTTTTACTACTAATAAAAGAAGGAAAGATCTAACACTTAGCTCTAAGACTTTAAAACCGTGATTTTATTTGAGAAATTCTTGTAGTCCTTGTCTATTTAATCACCTACAAGACTGATACATACACACATATAGACAATTAGAGCTCAAGTCCAAACAAAACAAAGCAAAAAAGGGTTGAGTCATATGAATGCAGTCCTGTTATTAATATGCTTTGCTACGGATGAATTACCATGCTTCAACAGAGATCCATCATGCAGAAGACTTCAGATAAATTCCATGAACTTTATTTACAGTTCAGTACCATACACTTGAACTTGACATTGGCTGTAGGAAAAGAAATTTCCATTTGCAGTGTTTTCCTACTTCATAACAATAGTAACAATGCTAACCCTTTGGTCAACAGACAAAGAAAGTTTGCCAGCCATGGGAGTATATATGGTGGGAAACTTCCATGGAGTTGTTTTTTTCTTCCCTCCATAACCCAACCCATCCACCCATGAGCAATCTTTTCCTGGCTTACTGGTTCTAAAAGCATTAGCTCAACCATGCCATGTTTTCCGGGAAAAAAAAAAAAAGCAGGGATTGGTGGGGGAAGCCAGCGAATTAGCCAGGAGCAGTCTAGTTAGTACTAACATGATGAAAGGTCTCAGCAGAAAATGACATAAGCAAGAGAAAATTCTTGATGTTGTCTGAAGAGACAAGAGTGTTTAACATTCCTGAAAATTAATATTTTCCACGTTTTCTCACATTTTATTACTGTACTATGCCAGAAAATGTTCCTTTTGGTGGAACATTGGTTAAACATGAGAAGACTCAGACTATGTGTACGTCAAACTACAGAATAAAATTTAATTTTTCTTAAACATCTTTATTGGAGTATAATTGCTTTACAATGGTACGTTAGTTTCTGTTTTATAACAAAGTGAATCAGCTATATACATATACATATATCCCCAAATCTCCTCCCTCTTGTGTCTCCCTCCCACCCTCCCTATCCCACCTCTCTAGGTGGGCACAAAGCACCGAGCTGATCTCCCTGTGCTATAAGGCTGCTTCCCACTAGCTAGCTATTTTACATTTGGTAGTATATATTAGTCCATGTCACCCTCTCACTTCGTCCCAGCTTACCCTTCTCCCTCCCTGTGTCCTCAAGTCCATTCCCTACATCTGCATTTTATTCCTGTCCTGCCCCTAGGTTCTTCAAATATATATATATATATATATATATATATATATACATATATATATATATATATTTTACATTCCATATATATGTGTTAGCCTACAGTATTTGTTTTTTTCTTTCTGACTTACTTCACTCACTATGACAGACTCTAGGTCCATCCACTTCACTACAAATGACTCAATTTCGTTTCTTTTCATGGCTGAGTAATATTCCATTGTATATATGAGCCACATCTTCTTTATCCATTCATCTATTGATGGACACTTAGGTTGCTTCCATGTCTTGGCTATTGTAAATACAGCTGCAATGAACATTGTGGGAAATGACTCTTGTTGAATTATGGTTTTCTCAGGGTATATGCCCAGTAGTGGGATTGCTGGGTCCTATGGTAGTTCTATTTTTATTTTTATTTTATTTTATTTATTTATTTTTTTGTGGTACATGGGCCTCTCACTGTTGTGGCCTCTCCCGTTGCGGAGTACAGGCTCCAGATGCACAGGCTCAGTGGCCATGGCTCATGGACCAAGCCGCTCCATGGCATATGGGATCTTCCTGGACTGGGGCACAAACTTGTGTCCCCTGCATCAGCAGGCGGACTCTCAACCACTGTGCCACCACGGAAGCCCTATTTTTATTTTTTAAAGGAACCTCCATATTGTTCTCCATAGTGGCTGTATCAATTTACATTCCCACCAGCAGTGCAAGAGGGTTTCCTCTTCTCCACACCCTCTCCAGCATTTATTGTTTGTAGATTTTATGATGATGGCCATTCTGACTGGTGGGAGGTGATACCTCATTGTAGTTTTGATTAGCGTTTCTCTAATGATTAGTGATGTTGAGCATCCTTTCATGTGTTTGTTGGCAATCTGTATATCTTCTTTGGAGAAATGTCTATTTAGGTCTTCTGCCCAGTTTTGGATTGGGTTGTTTGTTTTTTTGATATTGAGCTGCATGAGCTGCTTGTTAATTTTGGAGATTAATCCTTTGTCAGATGCTTCATTTGCAAATATTTTCTCCCATTCTGAGGGTTGTCTTTTCATCTTGTTTATGGTTTCCTTTGCTGTACAAAAGCATTTAAGTTTCATTAGGTCCCATTTGTTTATTTTTGTTTTTCTTTCTCTTCCTCTAGGAGGTGGGTCAAAAAGGATCTTGCTATGATATATGTCATAGAGTGTTCTGCCTATGTTTTCCTCTAAGGGTTTGATAGTGTCTGGCCTTACATTCAGGTCTTTAATCCATTTTGAGTTTCTTTTGTGTATGGTATTAGGGAGTGTTCTAATTTCATTCTTTTACATGTAGCTGTCCAGTTTTCCCAGCACCACTTATTGAAGAGGCTGTCTTTTCTCCATTGTATATTCTTCCCTTTGTTGTCAAAGATAAGGTGACCATATGTGTGTGGGTTTATCTCTGGGCTTTCTATACTGTTCCATTGATCTATATTTCTGTTTTTGTGCCAGTACCATACTGTCTTTATTATTGTGGCTTTGTAGTATAGTCTGAAGTCTAGGAGCCTGATTCCTCCAGCTCCGTTTTTCTTTCTCAATATTGCTTTGGCTGTTTGGGGTCTTTTGTGTTTCCATACAACTGTGCAAATTTTGTTCTAGTTCTGTGAAAACTGCCATTGGCAGTTTGATAGGGATTGCATTGAATCTGTAGATTGCTTTGGGTAGAATAGTCATTTTCACAATGTTGATTCTTCCAATCCAAGAACATGGTATATCTCTCCATCTGTTTGTGTCATCTTTAATTTCTTTCATTAGTGTCTTATAGTTTTTGTATACAGGTCATTTGTCTCGGTAGGTAGGTTTTTTTGTAGGTATTTTATTCTTTTCGTTGCAATAGTAAATGAGAGTGTTTCCTTAATTTCTCTTTCAGATTTTTCATCATTAGTGTATAGGACTGCAAGAGATTTCTGTGCATTAATTTTGTATCCTGCTACTTTACCAAATTCACTGATTAGCTCTAGTAGTTTTCTGGCAGCGTCTTTAGGATTCTCTGTGTATAGTATCATGTCGTCTGCAAGCAGTGACAGCTTTACTTCTTCTTTTCCAATTTGGATTCATTTCTTTTTCTTCTCTGATTGCTGTGGCTAAAACTTCCAAAACTATGTTGAATAATGGTGGTGAGAGTGGCCAACCTTGTCTTGTTCCTGATCTTAGTGGAAATTTTTTCACTTTTTCACCACTGAGAACAAAGTTGCCTGTGGGTTTGTCATATATGGCCTTATTATGTTGAGGTAAGTTCCCTCTATGCCTGCTTTCTGGAGGGTTTTTACCATAAATAGGTGTTGAATTTTGTCAAAAGCTTTTTCTGCATCTATTGAGATGCTCATATGGTTTTTCTCCTTCAATTTGTTAATATTATGTATCACATTCTTGATTTGCATATATTGAAGAATCCTTGCATTCCTGGGATAAATCCCACTTGATCATGGTATATGATCCTGTTAATGTGCTGTTGGATTCTGTCTGCTAGTATTTTGTGGAGGATTTTTGCATCTATGTTCATCAGTGATATTGGCCTGTAGTTTTCTTTCTTTGTGACATCTTTGTCCAGTTTTGGTATCAGGGTGATGGTGGCCTCATAGAATGAGTTTGTGAGTGTTCCTCCCTCTGCTATATTTCGGAAGAGTTTGAGAAGGATAGGTGTTAGCTCTTCTCTAAATGTTTGATAGAATTCACCTGTGAAGCTATCTGGTCCTGGGTTTTGCTTGTTGGAAGATTTTTAATCACAGTCTCAATTTCAGTGCTTGTGATTTGTCTGTTTATATTTTCTATTTCTTCCTAGTTCAGTCTCGGAAGGTTATGCTTTTCTAAGAATGGGTCCATATCTTCCAGGTTGTCCATTTTATTGGCATACAGTTGCTTGTAGTAATCTCTCATGATCCTTTGTATTTCTGCAGTGTCAGCTGTTACTTCTCCTTTTTCTTTTCTAATTCTATTGATTTCAGTCTTGTCCCTTTTTTTCTTGATGAGTCTGGCTAAGGGTTTATCAATTTTGTTTATCTTCTCAAAGAACCAGCTTTTAGTTTTATTGATCTTTGCTAGCATTTCCTTCATTTCTTTTTCATTTATTTCTGATCTGATCTTTATGATTTCTTTACTTTGCTAACTTTGGGGCTTGTTTCTTCTTCTTTCTCTAATTGCTTTAGGTGTAAGGTTAGGTTGTTTATTTGAGATGTTTCTTGTTTCTTGAGTTAGGACAATATTGCTCTAAACTTCCCTCTTAGAACTGCTTTTGCTGCATCCCATAAGTTTTGGGTCATCCTGTTTTCATTGTCATTTGTTTCTGAGTAGTTTTTGATATCCTCTTTGATTTCTTCAGTGATCTCTTGGTTATTAAGTAGTGTATTGTTTAGCCTCTATGTATTTGTATTTTTTACAGATTTTTTCCTGTAGTTGATATCTAGTCTCATTGCATTGTGGTCGGAAAAGATACTTGATATGATTTTAATTTTCTCAAATTTACCAAGGCTTGATTTGTGAGCCAAGATATGATCTACCCTGGAGAATGTTCCAGAAGCACTTGAGAAGAAAGTGTATTGTGTTGTTCTGGGATGGAATGTTCTATAAATATCAATTAAGTCCATCTTGTTTAATGTATCAGTTAAAGCTTGTGTTTCCTTATTTAGTTTTATTTTGGATGATCTGTCCACTGTTGAAAGTGGGGTGTTAAAGTCCCCTGCTGTGATTGTGTTACTGTCGATTTCCCCATTTATGGCTGTTAGCATTTGCCTTATATATTAAGGTGCTCCTATGTTGGGTGCATAAATATTTACAATTGTTATATCTTCTTCTTGGATCGATCCCTTGATCATTCTGTAGTGTCTTTCTTTGTCTCTTGTAATAGTCTTTATTTTAAAGTCGATTTTGTCTGATATGAGAATTGCTACTCCAGCTTTCTTTTGATTTCCATTTGCATGGAATATCTTTTTCCATCCCCTCACTTTCAGTCTGTATGTGTCCCTAGGTCTGAAGTGGGTCTATTGTAGACAGCATATATACAGGTCTTGTTTCAGTATCCATTCAGCCAATCTATGTCTTCGGGTTGGAGCATTTAATCCATTTACATTTAAGGTAGCTATCAATATGTATGTTCCTATTACCATTTTCTTAATTGTTTTGGGTTTGTTATTGTAGGTCTTTTCCTTCTCTTGTGTTTCCTGCCTAGAGAAGTTCCTTTAGCATTTGTTGTAAAGCTGCTTTGGTGGTGCTGAGCTTTTGCTTGTCTGTAAGGGTTTTAATTTCTCCATCGAATCTGAGTGAGATCCTTGCTGGGTTGAGTAATCTTGGTTGTAGGTTTTCCCCTTTCATCACTTTAAATATGTTCTGCCACTCCCTTCTCGCTTCCAGAGTTTCTGCTGAAAGATCAGCTGTTAACATTATGGGGATTCTGTTGTATGTTACTTCTTGTTTTTCCCTCGCTGCTTTTAATATTTTTTCTTTGTATTTAATTTTTGATAGTTTGATTAATATGTGTCTTGGCATGTTTCTCTTTGGATTTATCCCGTATGGGACTCTCTGCACTTCCTAGACTTGATTACCTATTTCCTTTCCCATATTAGGGAAGTTTTCAACTATAATCTCTTCAAATTTTTTCTCGGTCCCTTTCTTTCGCTTCTTCTTCTGGGACCCGTATAATTCGAATGTTGGTGTGTTTAATATTGTCCGAGAGGTCTCTGAGACTGTCCTCAATTCTTTTCATTCTTTTTCCTTTATACTGCTCTGCAGTAGTAATTTCTACTTTTTTATTCTTCAGGTCACTTATCCGTCCTTCTGCCTCAGTTATTCTGCTATTGATTCCTATTGATGTTTGTTTGCTCTTTAGTTCTTCTAGGTCCTTGTTAAACGTTTCTTTTATTTTCTCCATTCTATTTCCAAGATTTTGGATCATCTTTAGTAGCATTACTCTGACTTGTTTTTCAGGTAGACTGCCTATTTCCTCTTCATTTGTTTGTTCTCGTGGGTTTTTACCTTGCTCTTTCATCTGTTGTGTGTTTCTCTGTCTTCTCATTTTGCTTAACTTACTGTGTTTGGGGTCTCCTTTTCGCAGGCTGCAGGTTTGCAGTTCCCATTTTTTTGGTGTCTGCTCCCAGTGGGTAAGGTTGGTTCAGTGGGTTGTGTAGGCTTCCTAGTGGAGGGGACTGGTGTCTGTCTTCTGGAGGATGAGACTGGATCTTGTCTTTCTGGTGGGCAGGATGGCGTCTGGTGATGTGTTTTGGTGTGTCTGTGGCCTTATTATGATTTTAGGCAGCCTCTCTGCTAATGGGTGGGGTTGTGTTCCTGTCTTGCTAGTTTTTTTGCCATACGGTGTCAAGCACTGTAACTTGCTGGTCATTGAGTGGAGCTGGGTCTTACTTACCAGCTGGAGATCTCTGGGAGAGCTTGTGCCGTTTAATATTACGTGGAACCAGGAGGTCTTTGATGGACCAATGTCCTGAACTCAGCTCTCCCACCTCAGAGGCACAGGTCTGACACCCGCCCAGAGCACCAACACCCTGTTAGCCACACAGCTGTCCGGGCACCGTGTGAGAATTTGGGGATCGGGACAGAATTGTGTGGGTTAGCGTGGGGTCGCCACCTGCCCACTCCCAGAGGAGGCTGGACCAGACACTGCTGGCTTCCGCAAAAGCACCTCTCTCATGTGCAGCTTCCTGAGAATGTGAGCACTCCTCCAATGAGAGCAAGAGGTGATGAGGCACCTGCTGTGTTCTCCAAATTTAATTTTTAATGAGGAAAAATAGAAAATATGGAGAAATGAATTTTAACAGTAAAGTATTTATAGTCTGTAGGAGGAAAATTTCCAGAGCATGTTTATGTTCTGGAGCTGGTCAAAAGGCCACAGAGTGGATGTTCAGTGTCTTGCTCCTCTACCCCGCTTATCTGCTGCATTTTGAATGAAGCTGGTCCTTAACCACACCTCCAGGAAATGGCACATTTCTCTGGCCAATCATAGCATCCATTCTCTTCAGGGACTGGTTCAGGAATGAGTATGCTTATGAGCTCCTTTGCACGATGTCCTGAAGTGTCTTAGTAGCTATCATTTGTCTTGCCTCACATTATAATACGATACAATCCTGCCCATATCACAGGCACTAATTTCTTGTCAGGGCTGGGTAAATGCACACCAAGGAGACTTGAATTTCAGTTTAGTTTTGAGTCTATATCTAAAAACAATATTTTTACAACAAATCAGTATTTTTACAAAATTTTGTATACATGATAACTTCTAATGTGATAGCCAATAGTCACTTAAGCAACCCACATATGTTTACTCAGAACCTCATGTCTATGGTAACAAAAGGATGGGGGGAGAAGAAGATTGAGAAACAACAGTAAAGCCAAGTGAAAGACATATCTGCCTTGAGCCATGTCGGCAAGGGACCGTGTGTCTAGCAGGCATGTGAGGCTCAGGAACAGGAATGGCAAAAATGGATGTTAAAGTAATTCAGATTACAGACAGGTATAGCAGGACCTGCTAAGGTATAAGAGAATAACCAAGTAGTCGAGAGTGCATCAAAGTGATGTAAGACATGAATATAGTGGGCCATGTGCTGTGGGCAAAGAAGAAAGGGAAAAATATAGTCCAAAAATGGTAGGGAGTTAGTGATTAAAAGCTAAAGTGAAAAAGACAGGGAATGGGTGTGTGCATTTGGTGGCAATTGACAAGATGGAGGAGGGGTGCCGCTCAAGTGCAGATCTCAGAGCGGGGGCCACACCTTATTGGTGAGGTCAGGTCTGTAGTTACACTGAAGGTGACTGACAACAACCAGCAAAGGTAAGCGCTGTGAGGGGGAAACAGGGTTGTAATATGGAGGACTGGGAGCTTTTAAGGAAAATTTTTTTTTTTTTTTTGCGGTACGCAGGCCTCTCACCACCGCGGCCCCTCCTGTTGCAGAGCAAAGGCTATGGACGCACAAGCTCAGCGGCCATGGCTCACGGGCCCAGCTGCTCCGTGGCATGTGGGATCTTCCCGGACCGGGGCACGAACCCGCATCCCCCGCATCGGCAGGCGGACTCTCAACCACTGCGCCGCCAGGGAAGCCCCAGGAAAAACATTTTTACCATGTATTGAGAAAATCACAATGCTGAGTGTTAGAGTGGTAGGAGAATACCAAAGAAGTTACAGGTGAATGCTGGAGATCTAAACATAATTGAATGTGTGTGTGTATATATATGAATAATTTAAGGTGAAGTGCAACTATGTGGAGTGTGAAAAGGGTTCAAAGGTTCAAGCTTCAAAATTGGAATCAGGCTGTTATAAAATGGCTCCTTTTAATTAGCAACCAGATAGCTCCTGACAGAGTAGGAGAGGCTTTCCTGAGCCAGGTGCTGCGACAGCAGGTGAGGAAAAGGGCTGCCTTTAAATGCCCCCTCAGCACTGTGGCCAGGGACACAGGAGAGGCAGGACACAGAACATAAAGGGTGGATGGCAAAAGAAGTGGAGTGTAGGCACAATGAGGTTCTGGGCTTGCAAAGACGGAGAGGAAAAGCAGAACGCTGATCCTTGTGCCCAGGGGCCCTCCAGAGGGCTGCATCACGTCAACGTGGGGCAGAGCAGGTCTGGCTCACGGAGGGCGTGGGAATAACATGCAAACGGGCAGTACCTCTTCCCCACCTCAGGAACACTCACACACAGCTTGCATTCGATCTGTCTGGTACTACTCTGAAGGGCTTGATAACAAAAGTAAAATGAAAAGAAAAATAAATAATTTCGAAATGCAATCTTGAAAATATTCATATATTTCTGGACACGGCCACAGGGAAAAGACTCAAAGCACATTCTTCACGAAGCCGCCTTGCTATGAGTCTAATATGAATCATGGTGAGAATAGATCTGGTGTATGATGTCCTTGAATAATTTATTTCAGGCAGCCCCTAGTGTTCAGAAACAGGAAACTTAAAGAACAACATGTCTAGGCACTAGTTTTGTGTGGCCAGGCTCGGTGAGCCAATGTCAAAAGAGCCAGAGGAAAGTAAAAAGGAGAACTCAAAGCAAGTGATTTCTACCCCCACCCCCCAAATTTAAAAAATGAAAACTTTTCCTTTTTTGGTTTGTTTAGCAACAGGCAAACTTATAAACAACAGGAAAATTATTACTCTTATCTAGCTAAACCAAGTTGTTTTATAGGATCTATCTACCCAATGAAAGTGGGGCAATCCCAGGACCTGTCATAATGATAGATCAATACAGACAACATGAATTGGACTGAATCAAAACAAAGACCAAGTGAATTATAATCAGTGCATCCAAGTACTGGGCTCTGGAACTTGAGGAAATGGAGCCTAGAATCATTTTTAAAGTGAATGAATTTCCTTTAGTCAAAGGGATAGCAAGCAAAGAAGGGAGAAAGAGCAATGTAATCTGTGTTTCTCAATAATGACTCAATTTTAACAAAAATAAACAATAAACATCTGTACCTCTTCAGAATATTGCACTGATCATTGTTGTTAGGATCCCTGCTACAGGTGTTCTCTGGCATATTTTTAAAAAGTTAAATTTTTTTCTGTATTGACAGGCACAGTCTGATTACTAACTTCTAAATCCTAAACAAGAAATATAAATCTGGGCAGAGGGAAACACAGCCATTTCTCAGGGAGTGAGTTAGATAAAGTCACACAGCATAGCCTGACCTGCTATAACTCCTGAGCTCTGGTTTCCACCTTGGTCTTGGCTAGTAGTTAATGGATTTCTGACTCGACTAAAGCAATCGTTCCCTAGCCCTTGGCTTCCAGACACTCAGTACATTTGGGGCCCTGACATCTGTCTTAGCTTCACCATTGGTGAGTTTGTTTTTGTTGGCTTTTACTGCTCTTCCAGATGACCTAAGGTAATGCATGAAGGTATTCATGTGTGTTGTTGGAAGCCTGGGGAGAGCGTGAAGTTGGGAGAAGTGACTGGGACAGGACTGGCTAGGGAAACAGCCAATTCAAGGGAAACCTTTTGCTTTTTTCAAAATAATTTTGAAAGTTCATATAGACAGAGCCCTAAAATGTCCTCATGGGGCCGGGTTTGATGTACGCTTTCTATGCTGCCTTAAAAACGTATGGCCAAGAATTCTCCAGATACAAATTATTTATCTATGGATAGAGGGAAAAAGTATACTACCTGACAAGACAACTTCAATAAGATCGCCTTCCTGGATATCGCTAGCCGTTTTCACCAGCTGAAGGATGTTTTCAGAGGTAGGGTCGTGGCGGAAAAGCAGGATCTTATCGTACATTCCATAGAAACCACATTCAGGGAACTGTAAATACAAATACCACAACAGGTTAAATGTCAAAATTTTCCTAAATTTAATCAAAACCAAATAAACAAATGTCAGGGCACCAACACAAGCTAATTAGAAAAGTTCAAAATATCTAGAACATCAAAAAATAAAAATGAATGGCCAAATTGATATTGACATGACTCCAAAGCAGGAGGAAAGAAATCACATATCATAAGGGCAATAATGACAAAATGATCTTCTAATTAGAGAGCAAGAAAACAAGAGAATCTGCGATAAGATTCAAAGAAAGTCCTGGCAGTAAGGCAGTTAAGAAATACAACAGGTGGTAAGAACTGTGCATTTTCACATGATTTATAGCAATTCAATTACATTAAAATGGGAGTTTGTTACAATTCCATTACAAATATTGTTGCAATTTATTTGCAAAAAAAAAAAAAAAACGGTCAGTCCATTTTGGCATATTCAAAAATAAGAGATGACTCAATAAATCTAAACATGTTCTGTGTGTGGGCAGAGGTGTTATCTAGATTCTTTGATTCCGGAAAGCACCAGAGGAGACAACCCAACTCTCCCTTTTGTTGCTGCCCATACATTGCATTTAGTTTTCATGCAATCTAGGTTAAATAGACAAGTACAATAGCTAGAAGTCAATTCGTTTTAAGTATACATAGTTTATATTCTCCTCACAGGGATAAATCCAAGAGTTTATTACTCAAGACTATCTCCCAATAGCAGGCATATAATGAAAGCTAAATGAATGATATTTTCTAATGAGAAACCTAAAAAATTCCGATATTAACAATAACTATTAGAATATCAACAATTAATATTATTCCTTTCATTTCCTCTTCCTTCTAATGCAAGAAAGTACTCTAAATTCAAACCATAGTCCTGGTTGTTGAATTCCATCTTAAAAGTAGAATTATTTGATCAAAGGGTAGGAACATCCTTAAGAATCTTAAAGCCAACTTCAAACTTATCACAAACCACAATCTCAGGAACAGTGTAAGCAAAGATCCGTCTGTATTAGCATTGAATATTTTTATTAAAACAAACAACCTAGGCTAATACGTATGTGAAAAGGGCTCTTTTCTTGTATATGATATTTTCACATAATTACCAGTTGTTATTTCTTTTATAAATTGATATTTGCCATGTGTGGAAAAAGGTCATAAGTCAAGGAGAGAAAATTGTCTTGTTCCTGAAACTTGTGATATTTCTGACACGTATGTCAATAAAGGTTGACTTTTAAGGAGCTACTGTCATGAAGAAATGTCCAGAATATGAGATCTTCTGAAGATAAATACAATATATGATGCATTCTTCCTTATTTTTCTTATTAATAAAACTAGGGGCTACAATTATGTAAGACATTTTGTGTGAATTAAAAATAAGTATATACAGAACATCCTCTTGCTCGTAAGAGTCTGCTGACAACCAGGCTTAAAACTACTTCTGCATATCACTTAGTAAAGTTGGCTTCTGTAAAATAAAATGTAACAGCTGAAATGATGTCACTGTTCCACTGCGCTAATTAAAACAAAAATAATAGTTCCTTTTTTTTGGTAATTTCTCCAATAATATTATTAGAGTGCAAGGAAAGGGAGAAACTAAAATACCATTTTCTAAACTACAGCAACAAATAGTTCATGTACTATTTTAAAAATCAACCTCATCTGATGTGTAATTTACAATAAATAAAATGGATATAAGTCTATGAGTTTTGACTCCTGCCCCGGCACGCATGAAACCAAAATCACAACCGAGCCATGAAACATTTTCATCAACCCCCCAAGTTTTATTGTACCCCCTGCAGTTGATGCTACCCACAATCTTGACTCAACACAGTTTTATTTTGTCAGCAAAGATTAGTTAGCCAGCTATAGAATTTCATACAAATGAAATCATACAACATGCACTATGTACTCTTTTTTTGGCTGGCTTCTTTTGCTCATTATGTTTTTGAGACTCATTTACACATAAGGTATTTGAGATTCACCTGTTTTTATTATGTTATTACCATTTCATTATGTGGATCTAGGATAACTGCTTATCTGTGCACCCACAGATGGACATTCGTATTTTTCCCCCAATTTGTGGCTGTTACAAATAATAAATCTATGAACATTTATGTATGAGTGTTTCGATGGGTATATGGTTTTCATTTCTTATGAGTAAATATCTAGGAAAAGAATTTCCAGGGCATATAAATATATGTTTGAGTATATAACTATCTTAACGTCAATAACACATTATACTTATTACTAGAGCTTTCTACTAACCCTGAATTCAGTTAGTGTAAGCTCTCCATCTTTTTCCTTTTCAAGATTGCTTTGGATATTACAGGTCTTCTGAATTTCCATACACATTTTAGAATCACTTTGTCAATTTCTACAAAATAAATCTGCTGTGATTTTTCCATGATACTACATTGAAACATAGATCAACTTGGGTAGATCTATATTTTAACAATGTGGAGACTTCTATTCTGTTATGAACAAGATGGCATATCGCCCTATTTATTAGGTTCCTTTAAATTGCTCTCAAAAATGTTTTGTAGTTTTCAGTGTACATGTCTTAGATATATTTGCTAGATTTATCTCTAAGTTTTTATATTTTTATGCTATTATAAATGGCTGATTAAAGTACAATAAACATACAGTAAAATTTGCCCTTTTTAGTGTGCAGTTCTGAAAGTTTTGAAAGATGTATACCATAACCACATGCCGTATATGTAGTATACACAACACAGCCAAGATACAGAACAGCTCCAGTCCCTATAGTTTGGTCTTTTCAAGAATGCGATATAAATGGTATCATACAGTACATACATAATTTTGAATCTGACTTTACTTAGTGCAGTGAAGCTGATATCTGTCCATGCTGTTGCATACATCATTAATCTACTCCTTTTCACTGCTGAGGATTGTTCCATTGTGTGTATGGATGGACCACAGTGTATCTATTCCTCAATTAGTGGAGGGGCATTTAAGTTAGCTCCAGTTTTTGACTATTACAAATAAAGGTGCTATAAACGTTCACTTAGAGGTTTAAGTTTTTATTTTTCTGGGGCATATGGAAGTATCTGGATAACCTCATAAGGAACTGCCAAACCGTTTTCAAAGTGCCCATACAATTTTGCATTCTCACCAGCAACGCATGAGAGTTCCTGTTGCTCTGCATCTCTGACAGCGCTTGGCAACGTTGGGTTGTTAAATTTTAGACATTCTAATAGGTGTATAATGGTATCTCATAGTCTTAATTTACTTTTCCCTAGTGACTAATGATATTGAGTATCATTCCTTGTACTTATTTAACACATACACACACACAGACCCACCTGCTCAATTCATTTGCCCATTTTAAAAGTTGAGTTATTTTCTTATTGTGGAGTTCTGATAGCTCTTTATATATTCTAGATAAAAGCGGTTCACCAGATACGTGTTTCACAGATATTTTCTTCCAGTCTGTGGCTTGTCTTTTCATCCCCTTATTTTCTAAAGTTTTTAATTTCTATGAAACCCAATTTATCAAAATTTCTTCATGGGTCATGGTTTTGGTTTAATATTTAATAAATATTTGTATAACCGAAGGTAACAGGTTTTTTCTTATGTTTTATTCCACAAATTTTATTGTTTGGGGTTTTACATTTGGGTCTATGATCCACTCTGAGGTAATTTTTTAATAAAGTAAGAAATATGGATTGAGGTTCATTTCTTGCATATTCTGGAAGATCTGTATAAAATTGGTATAAATTCTTCCTTAAATGTTTGGTAGAATTCTCTAGCAAAGCCATCTGAGCCTGGAATTATCTTTTTTTTGGAAGGATTAAAATTATATATTCAATATTCTTAATAGATATATCACTACTTAGATTTCAATTTCCTCTAGGTGAGCTTTGGCATTTTGAATCTTTCAAGGAACCAATTCATTTCATCCAAGTTGCTGAATTTACAGGCAAAAAGTTTTTTCATATTATTCCTTTGTCACTCTTTAATGTCTGTAGTGATGTCTATTATTTTCTTATATTTGTAATTTATGTCCTCTCTCTTTTTTGCTTGATTGGTCTGGCCATTGGTCTATATATCTGTTTTTATGTCATACTGTTTGATTACTATAATATATTTTGAAATCAGGAAGTGTCATGCCTGCAGCTTTATTTTTCTTGCTCATAATTGCTTGGGCTATTTGGGGGTCTTTTGTGATTCCATATGAATTTTAGGATTGTTTTTTCTACTTCTGTAAAAAATGCCTTGGGATTTTGATAGGGATTGCATTGAATCTGTAGGTTGCTTGGGGTAGTATGGACATTTTAACAATATTAATTCTCCCAATACATGATAATGTGATGTTTTCTATTTATTTGCCTTTGCTTAAATTTCTTTCAGAGATCTTTTAGTGTACAAGTCTTTCATCTCATATTTTCATGTAACCATGAAAGTTCTTTTCTGCTAAGTCCATCACCTCTATCATTTCTGAACTGTTTCTATTAGTTCTTTTAATCCTGGTTATGGGTCACATTTTCCTGCTTTTTTATACCTGTGTTTTTTAAATTAGATGCCAGATTTTATGAATTAATGTGAGCAGTTGTACGTTGTTGTCTTCCTTTAAAGAACACTGATATTTGTTTTGGCAAAACATTAAGGTACTTGCAGACTGGCTTTATCTTTTCAAGGCTTACTTTTAAGCTTTGTTATGGCAGCTCTAGAATAACAGTTGTTCTAGGGATAATTTAGTCCCACTACTAATGCATGACTCTTTATCTCTATAGAACACTTCAAATGTTCAGTGAAATCTCTTCTATTTGTCTGGTAGGAACTAGACCATCTCTCAGCCCTATATGGGCTCTGAAAAGTTTTCATTTCAGAGCTTCCCAACAGTTGCTCTTTATTCTGCCTTATAGATTTTTACCCTATGGGCTTGTATTCAGTCTAATATTCAAGTGGACCCTTAACCAGATTTCTGGAGCTCTTCCTTTGTATAGGTCCTACCTTTCCAGTATTCTTCCCCTAAAAATTCTGTTGACTTGGGCACCTTGAGCTCTATTACCTGTCTCCTCTATGCAGCCACAGAACTAGGCTCTTCTTGGGTTCTCTCTCCCTGCACTAAACCTCAGATGACTGTAATACCTACCTTGCTTGTTTCCTTTTCTCAGGGGTCACCCTGCATTGCCTGTTGGCCAGTGTCTATAACAGGTATTTTATGTATTTTGTATTATTTTCTATTTGTTTGGGGCAGGTGAGTATGTCCCATACCAGATATTCCTTGTGAATGAAAGCCAAAGTCTCATGTGCTTTTTAAATATGGAATACCGATCTTTTCTACCCAAACTTTTGACTACTTAATTCTATGCAAATAGCATTTGCAAGAAAAGTAAATTAAAGAAAAATAAAACATCCATAGTTAGTAAGAGTACATTTTTAATATTACATTGAAATAAATGCAAAGTATATTTAATGAAATAAGAATTAAAAATTAATAATTATCATATAACTCTCAAAACATAGTTTGACCTATCCTGAGTTAAACTTTAACTGTTAAAGGATTGTCCCTGATTGGAATACAAATGTTCTTCAAAATATAATACACTAATTAATGCACACTTCCTCTTACCATATTCTTTCAAAAATCATGGGTAGCTGATTCTGACTCAAGAGAGAAGAGAAAATTCAAGAGATTCAGTACTTGAGCTGGAGTGAATAGAAAATAACAGCTGGAAAGGAAGAGATGAAACAGCAATTGTTTCCCCAAAGAAGAGCTAAACTTTACTGCATCGTCTAACAAATACCTTGTCAATGAGCCTGTGTGGTGGAAGAATAGGTGGGAATACTGAAGAGGGGCTTAGGAGACAAGGATTCTGCTGGCTCATCAGCGCAACCTGGCCTTTATGCACATGTCCCTTGGACATCTGTATATACCATTCCCTTGTGGTCCTGTATTGCTGACATGTGGACATCACACTCTGTGTCGTGCTTCTTTGTAAGACCATGGGTATAGTGTAATCAAAGATTTGGTATTCAAGTAAGGCTTGAATGCCTCACATCCCAATTATGTTTCTTTCTAAGGGTGACTCAGAAAACATTTGGAAAAATCAGAATAAGTAGAATAATACCAATATATGCCACACATTAAAGCTATTATTTTAAAAGGCTAAATTGAAAAAATGAAGTTAGTGTTATAAATGTTCTTGAAGGTTGTTTGTCCAATATATAAATGACTGAGGTGTGGATAGCCACTCTCCCACATTCCTTCCTACTGGGTCACAGACATGGCTTTTCTCTCTTCATTAACAAGACATTCAGAAACAGGTTGTAGAGCCTTGTGAAGCAGGGCACAGGGGTGAACATGGAGATATAGCCTCTCGGGACAGCTGTCATGGCAGCAGAAGTTAAGGGTTCGATTTTTTTTAAGATTGTACCTTTTTTTTATTGACCAGAATAAAATATATGCCTATTTGTCTTTCCCTGTTAAGAGAAAACCTTTTCTTTTATGTAATGTAACATTCTGCTTGAATGGAAACTATATACAATAAGACTTTCAAAAATTATATTTAAAAATGATGCCTGGAAGGTGAAAAGTGTGAAGGAACAATGCCTGACAACTGAGAAGAGAACATATTGGGGAAAACACTCATGGAACAACATTCCCTAATTTGGTCATAATCATCTGTTTTTATGTGAAGGTGTGTGAGCTTTGAAATCTGAAAACCCTCATTAAACTAAACAGGCTTTCAGAAAGGCTCGGAGGCTTGTACACTCAGCTGGAGCTTATTACAAGATCAGTTCTGTGTTTCTCAGAGGCTTTGTGGTCGTGAGCCCAAACATCTGAGATAAGTGATTTCAAGCTCTCTCCAAGTTCGACTCTAACAAACCTGGCCACTGTGAAAATATGGCCAACAATCCTGGCGCTGGTCCTTAGCTCTTTAATTCTACCCTACACTGGAAATCTCTGTACTGCTGTGTGTATCATTTGGCATTTTTTGACCACAGAGCACAATTTACTGTTACATTTCACTATAAATTCTTGGCTGGCCAGACAATGTGCTCCAGAGTAGAATAAATATATGTTTCAATGAGTAGCTGAAATGTGACCTGGCCAAAGAGAACTCTAGGGAACAAAGGGTGCTCTTCCACAGTTGAGGCCAATCGCAAAGGGCGAGGAACGAGCAATATCAGAAATAAATTAAGCCATGACTCAGTCAAGCAGAAAAAGAAAGAGAGAAATGGCCTGATTAGGAAATGAAAATACACTGCAGTTTACTTTTGCTAAAAGGTGATGAAAGTCCTGAAATTAAGTTTTTCTGCTCAATAAGAGAACACATCAGGCAGGTGAATACAGCACTCTTCTCATCAAAGATGATTCCCAAGTCATTTTCCAAGGACTCTCCTGTTTACAACAAGTAGTGCCATGACTGGTCACCCTTAATGAGCAAAGAAATTAAAAAGGTGCTACTGCTTCCTAGCTTGACCAAAACCCTCCCTTTGTTGCTGGAGTACAGGACAACATGGACACCTTGTAAGCAACTATTTTAACGAGAATTCCTAAACCACTGGGTGAAAATGTCTCTGGATTCCCCTTGGAGGAGTTGCACCTGAGTGATCTCTGGATTCCCTTGGAGGAGTTGCACCTGAGTGATGCGGCCATTGAGCTGTAAAAAGCAGGAAAGGGCAGGCACTTAAAGATGGTTCTGAAAGCAGTAGATCCTTAAGATCAGTTGGATCCTTCCAAGGGGTCTCATGGGCGAGAACTAAGACACGAGTCATAAACTTGTATTACTAACTTTGCCTAGGAAATTAAACCTATCCCCTTTTTTAAAAAAGCATCTAATAACAGATTGAAAATTTAAGTGTATAAAAATTTAAGTAAATGAAAAAACAACACAGTGAATAAACATTGGGTGAGTGTCATGTACATAGCACTACAGCTATAATGACAAAAAAAAATCATAAGATTGTTCAAGTCCACTAAAAGCATGAACACTAAATTTTCACTTAGAAACACAAGTTATAATGTGTCAACGAAAGCATAAAAGAAAAAGCGAATAATCTGTATTATTTGCAGGCATAGTTCTGAAATGTGTTCAAATTTGGGCACAGGATCTTTTATTTGGTGATTTCATATCCTCAAAAGGAGGCACTTGAAAAGAATTCCACACTATGACCACATAGCTATGTGACTAGTGTCTGAATGTAATCTTAGGAAACAGAAACCAGAAAAAAATTTTTAGACCTTTCTTTTTTCTTCCCCTCCCTCCCTCCTCCACCCAATGCCACCCAAGCTGGGCAGAAAATGAATAGCGCTGAATCAAAATAACTAAGAACTACTATTAAAGGTAGCACTTTACTATCTTTCCTAGTGGCAATCTATTTTCCTAGAGATCCCTGGTTGAATCATTCATCTGTCAGTCTGAAAGATGTCATTCATATAAATAAATCTGCAATACCTACTTTCATGAAATAGCTTTTAAAAGCCTATGAAAAATTTCAGTTTCTGAAATAAAGACTAAATGATTAATTACAGTGTTGACTTTATGAAGATTCATTATACATTTCCCACCCATGAAAAACGGCACTGTTGTCCACTGCAGAGCATCATTCTCCATTTGACTTTGCTATTTTCTGGGCCATGGGCGTACTGTCCAAATGCAGATCACCCTGGCAAACGATCACAATCCTTGCCTTGCTTCCTCTGTCGTTTCTTCTCTCACATAAGCACCTGCAATCATATGACTCCCCATTCCACAAACCCAATGCTGCCTTTGAAAAGGTATGCCTAATACCAGGGGTCTATCAACTTCAGAAATCTTCAAGGTCCGAACCTAGAAACAAGTCACTCTAGTTAGTCCTCCTTTCTCCACTCCACCGCCAAAAACTTCCTTTTCTCATTCAAGACAGAACCTTAGTTTATTCCACTCTTGCCTTCCTACAGGCAAATCTAGAATCTGAAACACGGATTTTCTTCTGCTTAGACCTCCTTTTCTTAGCCCTTCTCGTTTCTGTTAAATTCAAAATTCCCTTGTTTAAACAATCATTTTCATTCATAATTTTAAATTTGGATCTTAGCCTTGCCCTCTATATGTTTTACAGTAAAAAAGTAAAAGGAATAAGGTATCTGAGAAAAGAAAGAATATACTTTATCAAAAAGAGGTCTGCTTGAAATCTTCTGGAATTAAAGTTTAGATTAAAGGTGAAATGGTAGATTTTGATTATGAGATCTGAAAGTCAGATATACTACAAGACATAGAACATGCATAAAACCTGAACTTGCAATATCGTTGGAGAATAAAGCTAGACTATAAATTCTTCTTCTTTGGGCATATATTGACGTTCTGTATCAGATATTGCTAAAGAAGTCTGTCTAATAAATTATATGCTTATCTTTAAGGCAGCAGATGTGACTAAGTGTGATGCTTAATTGTTGGCAGAGACTTTTATTCTATTTCAATTTGAATAATATGTCACCTATTAAAAAGACAAAAGCAATAAGAAATGACTTAATACATCATTAACTCTAATGCTGCAACGTCTGCGTATAGACTTCCTAGAAGTATTTTAAATCATTATTTTGTTGTATATAATTTTTAAGTTTTAGAATAAAGGTTCACATCAAGCAATTATAGGTGGTAATAATTAATGAGAGCCTCACCATTGTTGTGTAAAAACATATTATCCTGCATTATAGCTTGACAGATTACTAGTCAGTGATAGCTATTAGAAGTCTTAGTAGGCACTGTGAAATTATTCACACAACAGTAATTAGGCGTGTGGATGTGCAGCTTGAAAATGGAAAAAAATGTACTTCACACTCTTTGTCTCACTCTGAATAAAACTGTCATTATAGCATAGTGTAGATTTTTTACATTGCATAATAAGGTTACATGTTTGCTCATTAATGAACTAACGATAATTGATGCATGTACTGGATAAAATGAAGACTGTGACAGCAACTAAAAAGGTTTTACCAAAAATTAAGAATCATTAACTTTGGAAAAGAAAAACTGCTGCATTATGTATCTTGTCATTTAGAGATAAGAAGACTGATGCCCAGAACATATTACCAAGGTGGCAATGCTAGGTAATGCCAGAACAAGGTGAGTGGTCTAGTCTCTTAAAACATACTCCTTGATCTTTCCTCTCAGTTCTGCTTCTCTTAGAAAGAAAATGCAGGAAGAATAGCCAAATGTCCAGCAAACAGTGACTCACAATTGCAAATTCTGAGCACTTTTCTTGGCCAGAAAGTACAGACCCAGGCCTCCAGATTTTGGATTCTGAACAAACCAAGGTAAAATGGCTTAATGAGCTTTGTAGCAGCTACTCCCTGGCAATCTCCAGTTCTTACTAGACAGACAAGTCATTAAAAGGGTAGTGACAGTGAGGTAGCTCATTGAAGGCTGGCTGACAGCAGAATGGCAGCTTACAGCAGCAGAAAAACTGGCTGAGGTCATTAAGACAAGGGGCTGTTAGCCTTATGCATCCCACCCTCAAAGGAGTATTGCATTACATGGAACTGCAGCTAATATTTACAGAATTATTGACCTTTTAGATAAAAAGAAACATATACATAGTATTGAATAATACATTTGAAAAGATTTCCATTAAATTATCTAAAATAAAATTGAAAAATAAAATGTACTCTTATTTGTTAAGTTTGTACATCTGAATACCACCTTCATTGATGATGATAAAGAAAGGCTAACTCTATTAGGGTACACAATTTGGGTTTGTATTTCAGATGCAGGAAGTATAATTTTCCATTATATTAAAACTAAATTTTAACATTAAACATACATAGGCCAATGACTAGGAAATGCTGATTTAATAGCACACATTTGCAACAAAGTATATATGTAATCCTTAAAGATGGTACTAACTTCAAATAATTATCGGACTCCATAAACAGTTTACCAATTTATGAAAGTCAGTTTAAAAAAAATCAATCTTCAGCAAAATAACTAAATAAATAAGTAAACCATCTCCTTTTTAACTGTTTACTGTCATGTTATAAAATGTTTAATTTTACTAAATTAATTTTATTCTAGGTAATTTTCATTAAAAAGAATAATGGGATAGATCTAAGTACATGTAAAAATCAGGGATTATAACAACACTGGAGATAGATGCGGAAGAGAGGAGAACTTCCTGGATCATAAATACAGAACCTCAGGTCATAAATACAGAAATAGACATTTCCTAAGAGTTTGGAGGTAAAATACTTTTCTTACCAAAGCTATCTGAATGATATGCCTTAGAGGAAAAAGGAATGAGTATAGACACTGGCTTTCCAAATGAAATTGAAAAGCTGATGTCATGAATCCAACACTCATGACGAGAGCTTGCCTGGATCACCACAGCACACAGAATACCTCTCACAAGAGGTAGGTACAGATATTGGGCACACCACAAGGGCTCATGGTTCTTCATTCACTCAGGAATGAAGCAGACACTTAGGCACTGTGTCCCTAGCTAGAGATATGATGATAAGTCAAACCACAGATGGTCCCCATTGTCATGAGATAAGTCAGGGGAGGCTGTATAAGCAGGAGAACACAAGTAGGGGAGACAGACATGAGGCAATATAGCACTAATGAGAGTGTAACGGCACAGTGAGATCAATGTTATAAAGAAATGGAGCGCCATTCTAAGATAGCATATAATCAAGGACTATGACAAAGGACTAGGCAGGGAATTAGGAAAGACTCCCCTGAAGAGATAACATTTTAGCTCAGATCCAATGCTCAAACTCAGTAACTTCAGATGGAGGGTGGCAGGAGGCTGGAGTTCCCAGCAGAGCAAGCATCTGTGCAGAAATCTTACATGTTCTTTATTATCCTTAAAAATAATGGCTCTAAGTCTCCTTTGATTAAGGGTAGAAAAAAGTATTGCTGCCATCACCCCTTCAGATCCCACAGTCATACGCACTGGGTCCAAAGCCTGCGGCAGGAGCTGCTTTGTAGCTCTGATACCACATGAAACCCAACAAAACACTCATTCATTTAAGAATCCCCTGGACTTAGACCTAGACCTGAGTTCAATGACTAAATTAATATCTCTCAAAGCGTATGTATTTACTCCATGAGAAGCTCTATGACAATAAGGTTTGAAATAAATTTGGAAAATGTGTCATACGCTATGCCCTTCTTGAAAACCCACCATGCACATTATCATAATTAATGTGTACAAAGAAACTTGTGTCCAAATCATATTTCTATATTTGACACCTATATGTGTATATATGTGATATACATCATCCATGTATATGAATACATATATATATTCAATACATACACACATATACTTGTTTAGTTGTTTATTGATTGATTGCCTCCCAGGACCACTGTAGCGATTAAATGAACATATGTAAAGTATTTCTAATAGGGCCAGATCCACGGTAAATGCTTGATAAGTGTCTGTTGTCGTTATTATAGATAATAATTACAACATTTAGTTATAAGTAAGTTAGCTATAATAAAAGCAAGATTTTCCAGCCACTCTGTTCTTCATCAAAAACTCCAGAGGGGGGACAACTCAGCTGCATACGTCAGGCATGCTCAGTGTTCTGCTATTTCTCCTTGGCTCCTTGTAGCTCCAATACAGCTCATGTAATTTCTAATTGACTCTAGCCACATCCTGGAACTCAAAAGGCTAGGTAGGCTAAGACCTTCTTCACTCCCAGTTTTGTGAACTTTCTGTTACATATATTCATTATATGTAAGATATGTTTCTTCAAAACTAACCTATTTTTGGTGAAAATAAATGAACTGATTTTTAAACAGCTCCCTTCCTTGTATTTATTTATACTGTAATGTTACTGCGTTAATTCCAAGTACTGTACTAGAACCCAGCAAGGGCCATAGATTTGGATGTTGGCGTCCATACTGCGGAATTCCATTGTTCTGATTGTGCTGTTAATGATCCTTTGGTTCCATGGATAAAAATCTCATTTCCTTAAAACCAAATCCCCAAGGAGCTGGTGTATTTTTTTTTTCTTCTTTGTACTGATAAGCAGGCAGTGCATCTGATTTATAGGATCAAAATTAAAACATTCTCTCATTTACTTTGATGTTCCCCAAGATAGGAAAGAATTTTTTCTCCCCTTGTAAAATGCTATACAGCTTCTGGAAAGAATGCTATAGCTTTTGGAAGAGTCAGGAGTGGCCAAAGATAATAAAACCACCTGCCACCCCACCAGAAGTAACATTTAATAAATTAGCCTTTCAATTCATTTCTAAGTGGCCAGATGTCCTCAGCTGAGTTCTCTGTCAAGAAAAGGTTTTGACCCCAGCTACAAAGACCTGTCTAAGCTTATATTAAAAAGATACCTGCAAAGGCTCTTACAAATATCTGTGATGCCTTGGACCTTGATTCAAGTTATTGGGTCATAGAGAAATGTATTATATTTCCAGCAAAACTGACCAACCTTCTGATACTGTCGCTCATAAAGGCAGATATAGATAACTTGCAAATACTAAATCTGAAAACTGGTGAGAGAGAGCAAGTACACTGGATCCCAAGTGAGGTGGAAGTAAAGGATGAAACATTGAGGGGAAAAAAACAACAACTATAGTTGTTTGTGTTCTTTGATTTAGAGTAGAGAGTACAGATGAATACAAAGGTGAAACCTTATACTATGACTTAACATTAAGTAGGTTAGTTTCTTTCATTTTTCATACATTTCAAAGGTCATCTATAAATACATATGTATGCTAATATAAAATAACTTGTACTTCCAAGAAAAACAATGATAGCTAGCCTGCCAATAGCTACACTAATACCTTGTGACATAAGTTATTCCAGTACAAGTTTATATTTTTATTTTATTGGGTGCCTGGAGACACAGTTGTAAACAATAGACAAATAGTCCCCACCTTCATGAAAATCTAAGATATCCTCTCTATTTTCTCTGCCTAAAATTCATGACTTTATCTTAGTCACCACAGACAATCCCCCAAAAGCTAACTTCTTGCCATTTTTCATCCTGTTCCCTTGGTATTTTATGATCTAATTTGCTTATACTAATCACAGCACAGTAAAGATGGTAGTCAGTGTGGAACATGTTTTAAGTGAGACATTTTGAGATAAGTTTCTATTTGCCTTTAAAAGAGGGGAGAGTAAAATCCTCTTGAAAGGAATCTAGTTTACAGTGTGAAATCTGAGAAATCTGGGTGATCTGAATAGCCCAGCAACTGCAAGTTATCAAAATTCTCTAATGTATTCTCAAAGCAACTGGGAGTTTATTAGAGTGCAGCCCGTGATGACGTCATTTCATCTAGATCCAGTCACTGCACTAATTCATATTCCTTTTCACTGGGAGGGAATGAGTGCATATAAAAATTAAAACAAACATTTGAATTGAATACGGTATTTTAAAGTTCACTATATATATGTGTGCCATAGTGATTATATTAGCACTGAAAACAAACTGTAATTTCCTGAACACAGAGAATCAAGAAAATGAGAATCAAAAGAAATTTGATATCTCACTTCAAATTCATAGAAAAGGAAATTCATTAGTTGAGACTGGAACATGGTAAGAATCAGAACACCATGCTTTATGAAACTTCAAACTCAACAATCAGATTCAGATTGCCAGCAAAACACTCAAGATGTATTGCACTCCAAAGTCCATCCCATTTCCCTCATCCCATTTAGAGAAATTCTCCTCACAAGAAGTACTGGTGCTCAATGCATACACTCTCACTTGAAGTGACTGCAGGCAAGCTGTCTGCCCAGCCTCTACTCTCAAGCCAATCTCTTAAGACTGTCAATGACCTTCACATTGCCAGATTCCATGGGTGACTTTCAGTCCTCATAGGCAACATCTCAGCAGAACTTGACTCAGTGATTCATTTCCTCCTCCTTCAAAACACCTTCTTCCCTTGATTCTGCAATAGTGCATTCTCTTGCTTTTACTCCTACCTGATAAGCTATAACTTTTCAGTCATGTTTACCAAAACTTTCTCTTCTTTCCAACCTCTTAGATGCTACGGCATTCGGGGCTCATTCTTCAGGAAGTTTATTTTCTCTATTTATAATCACTCTCCTAGAGGACCTCATCCAGTCTTCTGGCTTTAATGATGATAGACATTTGTACCATCGTACTCTGAGTCTGGTGATACAAATGTCCATCTCTGTTAATGAGCTTTCCCCCGAAACACAGACCGATCAATCTAACAACACTCAACATCTCTGCACAGATATATCTATGAGGTCTTCACGTTCACGTGTTCACAGTGGAACTCCTGATGTCCTCCCTGCTGCTCACACCTGAAGGAATGGCACCAACATTCAGTTGTTGGGTCAAAAGCCTTGGAAACATCTTTAAGTTTCCTCTTTCTCTCTTGCTTCATGTGTGATCCATCAACAAATTCTGTTAGCTCTACAAAAAAGTACAATATACTCCAAATTTAAAAATTTTCACCATCTCCACTGCCATGTCCCTAGTCCGAGCCACCATCTCTCATCCAAAACCCAATAACTGCTCAAGCTACCTGCTTCTACTCTTGATCCCACGGTCTATTCTACACACAGGACTTGGAGTCATCCTTTTAAAACAAGTATCAGATCAAAGCCCTCTGATGGCTTGTCTTCATACTTAAAACCATCCCACAGTGGTAACCAGAGCCCACAGTGCTCTTACCCCAGCTATTACCTCTCTGCTCTCATGTTCTACCACTCTTCCTCTACCCTGGCCCCATTACTGTTCTTCAAATAAATCATAAAAAATTCTTCCTCTGGGCTTGTGCACCTGCTCTCCTCCTCCTGCTTGAAATACTCTTTTTCCTGAGGTTCACATGACTAATTCCTTCATGTTGCTCAAGCGTCCCCTCCTCAGTGAAGCTTTCCCTGACCACCCTAAGTAAAACGACAGCTCCTCTAACTGATTTCTTTTATCCTGCCTCCTTTTGCTTCCGAGAAGTCATCACTATCTGAAGTTATATAATGTATCTATCTTCATTTTTAAAAATTAGTATCTGTTTCCCAACTAGGATATACGTTCCATTAGAGCAGGGGCTTTTTCCATCTTATTCGCTATTATAATCTAAGAGCCTAGAACAGTGTCTGGTACATAGTATGTGCTCAGTATGAAGTACTGAATGCATGAATAAATTTATAAGTCACAACAAAGCGAGCTATTTCACCTCACAAAAGTATTAGAGGAATTTAACTATTGTTTCATTTTCCTTTAACATTACCAACCTATCAATACTGAAAACCAATTCATGACTTCTCGATGGAGGTTATAAAATATGTTTGGAGACATTTTAAAAAGTGGTGTCTAAAAAAAAAAAAAAGTGGTATCTAGCGATCCACGGATTTAAAGTGATGATCTCTCTTCATGTTCTAATTTCACAATTAAAACATGCCAATGGCCTGTATTTACTGGGACAGTCTGTTCCCCTTTGACTCTTAAAATAAAAGCAGTCTTTATTTTTAGAAATCAGGATTTCCTTTCCCTGCAGAGGTTACAGCCCAGACATATTCGAACACTCAAATGTTTACAATGACTTTGGCAGACTGCTCACACTGGAGAAGCATGTTTCCCCAATATAGAAACTCCAGGCATCCGGGACCTAATTCTCAGTTTTTGTGCCACTATGGGTATTTCCTCAGTTGACTTATCAGAGAATCTTGTCCTTATCACCTCTATAAAACTTTAGATTAAGCAAGGAAAACTAAATATGCTGATTCGCAAAATCAATAGAAAACGACACGATCTTGGCTCAGTTCACCTCTCTCTCTTATCAACTACTACTCTCCACTCTCCCCTCAGTCACTCTTCTCGGGGCGTTTCAACTACCAGGCACACTGCCTCATGGTCTTCATTCTTGCTGTTCCCTTTGCCTGAAACACTCTTCCACCTAACAGTCCACTGGCACATACCATCTGGTACCGGTATATGCCCAAATATGTTTATGTTATAATCTCATCACGTGCACGTATCGTATCTCTCTGATCACTAAAACGTGACCTCATCTGAGCACAAACTATGTGTTTGGTTTACTGCTCTATCCCAGTATCCAGGACAAGGCCAGGCTCAGAGCAGATAGTCAATAAACAATCGTTGAATGAATGCTCCATAAACAGCACATCTTCACACTAGTTCCCCTCATTATTCATTGAGAAAATTTTCATTTATTTCAAAACTATTAAGAATAGGCTATTTTGACATCTACTTTAGAATATAATTTTCTTTCTTAGTTATGAAATGACACACTTTATTGATCTGGAGAACATTACTGAAATGTAAACTAATACTACTCACAGCTAACAGTTATTAATATATTTCATTAATCTGTGAATTGACATGACTTTGTCTAGGATTTTGTTTCACTGCTTCTCTGGAACAATTTCTTCACTCCATTCTGTAAGTTCCTACAGCCAGTATACTTTATATAATTTCAATGTAAGTAGCTTCAAAGAATTACACTTTAAAAATACAATTCTTCCTAAACATATATGCCAAAACCACTCCAAATACTTAATGTAACAAATATGTCTATGGGCACTGTGTAATCTGGCTATAGAATTACTATTTGAAATATTTCCCAATAGAAATCAGAATATTCTGATTCTATTAATAATTAGAGTAACAGTTACAATTTACTGAATACATATAATGTACTATGATCATGGATTTCAAAATATTGGGGAAAAATAAATTGAAATCTCTACAACCAACCAAAATACATACTAAAGGAATTAAATATAAGATAAGTAGTTAAATAAATAAATCAGAAAGAAATATGAGTATATTTATTTGATTAGGAAATACCTTTCTAATCATTTAAGCTAAGAAGCCTTCTGGTTCAAGATGGCAGATGAAGCAGAAAACATTAATGTTTCATTTTGAAAAATTCTACTGAAAGGACAGTATTGTATAAAGAGAATTTAATCCATGTCACCACTGAACATGGGAGTGGCAAGAACCATCAATGAACCAGACTTTTGACAAATATCAAGGAGATGGAAATCTGATGCAAACAGATCTCATACAGGCCCTCACCTGTCCTGTGCATATATTTACATGGAGACTGACTACTGTTTCCCTCAGGGTAACTTCCAAGGAGCAAGGATCTTATCTGCATCATTCACTGCTATATCCTCAGCACCTAGAACAGGCCAGGTTAATAATAGGTGCTCAATATATATTTGTCTATTGAGTGAATCAATAGCCATTAATAGAAAATTAAATAAATTGAGTCACTCTAATGTACCACTATGCCACCTTTAAAATCCAAGGCCAATCATATACGAAGTTCTCAATAAATACGTTCTGAATGAACGAACAAACGAATGGAGAGTGGGAAATGAAATATTTGATTTATTTTTTTTTAAGAGGGAGGACACAACTTTTCCAGGGACGCAAAGCTAGTACATGATAGCCTGGAGATTTACATCCAGACTTGTCTACTCCCAACAGTCATACTATTTTATTTTTTATTGGGGTATAGTTGTTTTACAATGTTGTGTTAGTTTCTACTGTACAGCAAAGTGGAGTTCCCCGTGCTACACAGCAGGTTCTTATTAGTTATCTATTTTATACATATTAGTGTATATATTTCAGTCCCAATCTCCCAATTCATCCCACCCCCCACCTGAAATATTTAATGTTGTGAGAAATTTGTCTTGATGCTCCAGTAAGTGCAAAGGAAGATTATAAAATAATATAGACAATGGCGCCCTTATTTTGTTAAAACTAAATGCAGTCATAGAAAAAGTATTTGAAGAGAATCGAAAAACATTAACTGTAGATATATCTAGGAATGGGATTGTGAAAGATTTTCTTTTTCATTTTTCAAACTTTCCACTACATATGTGTAATCCCTTTATAATTAAGGAGGGGGAAAAAGCTACTGTACAGCAGAAGGACTTGGTTCTGCTGTTTTCCTAAAATTACTTTGCTTGCTATCTCTTCTCCCACTCTCTAGCCAGCCAGCTCATACCACATTATGTGCCAGACTGTAGCCCCATTCTTCAAATACACAGGAAAGGAGGAGAGAAAAATGGAGGGGTGGCAAGCAGGCAGTTACAGAGACAGGAAAGAATCAGCTATGGGTTGTGATCCGCCTTCCAGGATACAATTTTACAGCCTATTCAGGTTGGAACATACACCAGATACGTCTGTATGTGTGTACATGTGTCCGTGTTGGGATGGTATATAGGGGTCGCTCCTCCAGGGACGCATTTCCTACCAACAGATTTGGGGTGCTTCCTCCACCACGGTACAGTTCCCAGCACCAAGATGGAACCATGGGGTTACGAACACATCTGAGGTCAGGAAAAACAGGTCAGGCCCACTTAGCTCAATTACTTAATGGTCATTACTGACCCATGCTTGGTGTCATCTTCCTTACCTATGTGCAAATAAATCATGTGGCTGTCTGTAAAGTTGTCAAACAGGGCCTGGCATGTAGTAAAGTGTAATAAATAATCGACATTATTATAATTATTATTTTTTAAATAAATTTATTTATTTATTTTTGGCTGCGTTGGGTCTTTGTTGCTGCGCGCGGAGTTTCTCTAGTTGTGGCGAGCAGGGGCTACTCTGTTGTGGTGCGCGGGCTTCTCATTGCAGTGGCTTCTCTTTGTTGTGGAGCATGTGCTCTAGGCCCGTGGGCTTCAGTAGTTGTGGCTCGCAGGCTCTAGAGTGCAGGCTTAGTAACTGTGGCGCACGAGCTTAGTTGCTCCGCGGCATGTGGGATCGTCCCAGACCAGGGCTCGAACCCATGTCCCCTGCACTGGCAGGCAGATTCTTAACCACTGTACCACTAGGGAAGTCCCTATACTTACTTACTAGTAAATAAGACAAGGAGGGCTTCCTTGGTGGCGCAGTGGTTGAGAGTCCGCTTGCCGATGCAGGGGACACGGGTTCGTGCCCCGGTCCGGGAGGATCCCACATGCCGCAGAGCGGCTAGGCCCGTGAGCCATGGCCGCTGAGCCTGCGCGTCCGGAGCCTGTGCTCCGCAACGGGAGAAGCCACAACAGTGAGAGGCCCGCGTACCGCAAAAAAAAAAAATAATAAATAAGACAAGGAGACAATATAAAAACAGCAACTGAAAGATGAAACCCTATACCTCTAAACCCCTATTTAATCACAAATATTTATTTTCCTCCTGCATGTGCAAGATTGATTTAGAGAAAATTTAATTAGTTGCTGGCAGAATTCGTTGGTATGTATACCATGCACACATGAAAAATTACAGAGCAAAAGATATTAGAAAAATGTATTCCAGATCACAATAAAAGAGGTATCACGAGGCACAGTCTGAGGAACTGCCAAAGGAATTATTACCTCGTCCTTGCACTGTATGGAACAAGGTTCACTGCATCACAGTTCATTATAAGTCTCCCTCAGAGGTGTGATCAATATTCTAACAAATGTGAACCAAGGGACACCCAGGAAGAGAATCAGTTCATTCTAGCAAAGCAAATTTGTGAAAAATCATCTATGGATTTTAACATTTATTTAGCTTACCATAACTTCAAATCATACATTTTTGTGTCAGGAGAGTATGTGATGTAGCAGAGAAGTTACTTCTAGTTAGTCAGAAAAGTGTATCTTCCCATTCAAAAGATCTATCCCCCATAATGGAGAATATGTCCTATGATGGCGGTGTAGTGGTTTTTGTCATTCTATATCCATCCCTCTCTTGGAGAAATAGCATTTCACTTTTTGGTAGAGGAAATTACTATCACATCTTTGGTCCATTAGATGTACAAAAAAAGGAGCAGTTCATTTCCTCCTCTGGTAAAGGGGTGATGACATGACCCAAGCTATGCAAACTAAACTCTGCTGTTCCTCTAATCCTTGAACTGAGTCATACAAGTGCATGAGAGGGGATACTGACTTGACTCTTAATTATAGTATCCTAGGCTATTAATGGGTCCTGCTCAGTCATAGTTGCCTATCCCTCAGAGCTATTCCCATCCTTCTTGGAGAAAGCCTGAAAATTGGTATCCCAGTCACCCAAAGCTAGGGGAGGTCATGTGACCTAATTCTGGCCAATGACACATAGGGGCAGTCTACTGGCTGCTTCTGGGAACACTTTTTCCTTCCTAATGAAAGGATGGGTCATGCAAATTAAGCTCTCTCACTGCCCTGACCTCTCAGATACCTTCTGCCTTTATTCAAAGTTTTATAAGGCCATGATGTCTAGAATGTGGGCAGCCATCTTATGACAAAGAGGATAAAGCCAAGAGAACCACAGAGATACCATCCCTCAACCTGATACTGTGGAGCAGTAGAAGAGACCCTGGAAATGCCTACCTACAAACTCCGTGCTAAATACATTTACATGTCCCTATAGTTTAACATCGTTCTGTGGGTTTTCTGTGATGCAGCTGAATGCATCTATGATAGAATGAATACATAAAATGACTGGCAATTATTTCCTTCCCTGTATCCATGTCCATTCAGTTACCCTGTAATTTTTAGTGCCTTCACTCTGACTGAGATTGGCCGTGTGACTTTCTTTGGCCAACATGATGTAAGCAAACGTGATTCAAGCTCTGGAGACTAGAGTCTGTCCTCTCTTGCTACCCTTGAAACCTGCCACTGCCATGTGAAGAGCACATACATGCGTGCGTGCACACACACACACACACACATACACACACAGGAAATTTTCTTCCAGTATTCAAAACCGCTATTCGACTCAGCAAAGAACTCATTCATGTCACGGATGAGCATGTGAAGTTCTGACCTCCACCTTTGTTGTTTCATTTTCATCTTCATGTTCATATAAAAAAATTATAAACCAACAGTCATGTCAGAACTATATTTATTCATCATTTGCAACCATAGGTTGCATCCATAGGATGCAAGAGTTTAGGCGGAAAAAAGACAAAGTTATTCTGTGAGATATAACTGGCTATTTGGAATTTATAATAAAGGATATTGTACATTTTATTATTATTTGTAAATTATATGCCACACCTTTTATATCATTAAAATTTATAATACTTTTTTTTCAGAGAGTTGGGTGTTAAACATTTACCAGCACACTACTGAGTATGGGATAACATGCCACCTTGTCCCCTGAGCTCCCAAAGGCTGAGACAGAAAAGAGATTCTTCCATTTCTACATCATAAAGAAAGATAATAAATTATTTTCCCCAAGAGAAAGCTGCTCAGCTCTATAGGAAAAGGATGACATAATCAGTGAAAGTAGGTTTCTACTTCCTTATACACCTGCAGGGAAAGCTAGAATAATGGTGGGAGGTAGGGTGGGGAGGTGGATTTCCAAATACAAGGACTTTTTATTTGCATTCCTCCCCAGAAGTGAGAAATCAATTTTTAAAATTTATTATTATATCCATGCTCTTTGAACTGTTTTCATCAATTAGAAATAGGAATCAGGTAACAATTTCTCATGTGGGCCTCATTTTTTGAGGATCCATGAGGGCATCACCAACTTAACATGAGGTCAAAGGCTGAAAAATGAGATTAGTTGATACAGTGATTAAATTTAATCTTTTCATTTCTGTGAAATCATCAAAGAACAACCTACAGTACCAAAAATTAAAACGTAAAAAGGAGTATATTTAGAAATGAACTTTTCTGATTTCCTGAGTTTTTTCGTAACATTTACTTTCTATTGCTAAAATATGTGCATGAAAATAAGATCAAGGAACCTAGTAGTTTATTCCCTCCTACCATTTTCCTCCCCAAGTCATATTAGGAAAACAGTGTGGGAGGTGTGCAGGATAGATCTACAGGCTGAGGAAAAACAATCTCTTAGTAGAAAGAAATGGGGACAGAGGCTGTATGACTGTTTGGAACAGGAAAAAGTGTAGAAAGAGAAATAACAGTTATTTTTTAATACAGAGAGCAAGGAAAAAAGTGGAAAAAGCAAGTTGATGTGGTGGAAAAAAAATTGTGACAGGACACAGCCAAGGAATGTGAATGATGGTACAGAAAAAACTAGGAGGCATATAAAAGAAACAGGAAGAGCAAGAAAAGCCAGAAAGAAAGAAAGCATTACAATGAAACCAATTTTATCAGAGCTAGGGAGAAACTTCTATGTGTGACATGATTAGTTTCTGGCTTACTGTGCCATGATATTTCAGAATCCATTCTGCAAATGCTTGCCAAACCTTCTCCTTAAATTTAAGTAGCTAGCCATTTTCTCCACATTTTGGGGGGCCCAGGTCTTTGGGTGGCTGATTTGATAATGACTATAAATGAAGTCAGTGCTGTGCCTTAGGTTGGTGTTCACACAGTCTTCTCTCATACTCTGCCTATTAGAGTCTACTTTTGATGTCCTGATCTCTTGAACATTCTTGAGACAGTAGACACTTGGCTTTTTTTGGCCAGACAAGATTCATTCTTCAATTTTACAATATCTATGCTTCCTGCTTCCCTTGGGATATGTCTTTTTTCTGCTTCTCTTTTATACCCACAACTTATTTCCTTTTTCTCTCCACCCCAGGGAAAGCCATCATAATGTGTTTCATGGGTATCTTTAGTTTGTATGTATATGCATATATTTTGATTTGCAAAAACAGTGTTATGCAAAGTAATCATTTTATTTCTTTTTTGCTTTTGAGATGTATCTATGTTGCCATATGCACATCAAATTCACAGTTTCTACTTGATGCATAATATTCCTTGATGACCACTATAATCTACTTATGCACTTTTCTAATGATGACACCCGTATTTCTACCAACTTGCTTTCTCCACAAACAATGCTGCAATGGATTTCCTGATACAGGCCTCCTCATATACCAGTGCAAGAAGATTTGGGGGGATATCTGTACCCAAAAATGCTGAGTTACAATATTTGTATAGTTTAATTTCACTAATAGTGCCAGACTGCTCTTTAGGATGGTTGTACCGTCACACATTTTCACCAGCAGTGCCTCAGGCTTCCTAACTATACAAATCCTCAACAACACCTGGCATTATCCAACTTTAATGTTTTTTCACTTTAACAGGTGAAAGATGACATTTCGTAATTTGTTTAATTTGCATTTATCTAATTACAAAATAATCTGAGGTTGCGAGCATTAGGGGTTTCTTCCTCTATAAATTAGCTGTTCATATTCTTTGCCTATTTTTCTATTGGTGCTGCTTTCTTTCTCCAGTTGATTTTTTGAAACTCCTTGTATTCTATATATTGGTCCCTTGTTGGGTTTTAGATATTCCAAATATCTTCACCCGTTTAGCTACATGCTTATTAATGTTGTCCATGGTATCCTTTGATGAGCAGAAATCCTACAACTGATTATATAAAATTCATCAGTTTTTCATTTTATGATTTTGCTTTTTGAAATTTTGAAGAAGATGGCCTTCTTCCCTCTCTCCATTACAAGATAGTCTCCTAAATTTTCTTCAATTCAACTTACAATTTTACCTTTCATACTTAGGTCTTTCACCTATTTGGAAGAGGTACGTCTTTGTATATGGTATTAAGAAGGCATGAGGTTTCCTTTTTTTCATATTGCTGAACCAATTTTCCCAACATCATCTACTAATCAATCCATCTGTTCTCTATTGATTTGTGGTGCAATGCTTTGTCATATATAAAATTTGTCCATATATGCCAGTTTACTTCTGTGCTCTTCATTCAATCTCTTCAGACTACTTGTCTATTCTTGTACCAATAAAACTTTCTAAAAATTTTCCTATGACTTTGTATTATATCTTAATATTTGATGGCCAAATCTCTCTGCTTTCCTCTTCTTAAGGTTAATTGTTTCCGGAATTCTATTCTCCATAAATATTTTAAATCAAATTAGTATTTTTTAATCCAATTGAAATTGAGATCAAGGTTAATTTAGGCAGATTTGACATGTTTATAATATCAAATTATATCATCCCAAGAGTATGGACTATCTCTTTTTATACACAACACCTATTATGCTTTCTATTTTAACATTCCCCATGGAAGTCTTGTATACACTCAATTGTTAATTCCTAGGTATTTAACACTTTGTATTGCTCTTTTTCCATTGTAATTTCTAGTTTATTATTCCTGGTATAGAGCAATAGTATTGATTTACGAAAGTTGATCTTGCATACAGGACCCTGGTTAACTCTTAATAATTCTAATAGTTTGCCTGTTAATTCTTTGGGATTTTTCTTTTAAGATAGATGGTCATCTCATCCGCAAATAATGGGTCTTATCTCTCTCATTCCAGTCCCCTTCCACTTCTTTTTTTTTAAGTGTTGTCCTTTGCCCGTTAACTTTTTCATGTTCCAAAATATGTACTAAATTTTTCCATGAAATATAATCATTTCTGTAGTTTTTTGTACATAAAATTTGTCAAATTAAGAATATACCCTTCTAATCCTTTATTCCCAAGATACATTTTTCATAAAGAGGTATTGAACCTTATCAAATGCTCTCTTGGGATCGATAAACATGGTCATTTGATTTTATTTCTCCTTTGATCTAATAGTATGTTGACTTACTCTGACATATTTTTAAATATCAAATATCAAGCTCTACTTGATCATGACGCATTATTTATAACACACCATAGGATCTGCTTAGCTGAAGTTTTCCTTTGTGTGGATCATGGTATCTATAGTCATATGAGAAACAGGCTTATAGTAATCTTTTCTTTATTGTGCTCATTGGGCTTTAGAGTTAAGATTATACTAGCCTCATTAAATGAGCTGGACAGCTTTTTCTCATTTTCAATTTTCTGGAGCAACTCTCAAGAATAGGAATTAGAGTTCTTTAAAAGTTGGGTGCAATTAACTTATAAAGCCATCCGATCCTGGGTTATGTGTTTTTAATAGTTACCTGATTAATTCCAATCCCTTACTGCATCTTGTGCCAATTTGAGCATTTTATATCTTTTAAGAAATGGCCTCATTTCATCTAAGTTTACAAATCAGACATTTTTCTTTGGAGGAGTGACCCTTCTGCAGCTCTAGAGTCAGGCCATATATTTTAACCCTACCAATCAGCAAATCAGTTACCTTTGCCATAATGAATGGTCTAGGGATTAGCTGTATTACCTTAATTGGCCCAGACAGAAAACCCAGAACTTTTTTGTGAAGAATGATAAACAAAGCTCTCCATTGCCTGGCTTAGTAGCATAAGAATATGAGGTATGGAATCATAAAGGGAGACGCTGGATCTTAGAGGCTCACTGTGTAGTTGGACCCAAATCTGAGCCAACAAAGCCAAGAAATAAGCCCTTGTGAGACTGAATCCTGGTCAGCATAGTTGGGTGTGCCAAGAGTTCCTCAAGAAGATGTTTCTCAACTAGTTTCTGACTTTTGGAATCACACGATTCCTAAAAGTTCGGTCTTAATACCTTGGCCTGTAAACTTGGATCCTCCTTGGCTCTTGACGGATTACTGACCTCTTGCCCCTGAAAATGTTGCCTGAGGGGAACTGTTGACTCCGTGGCCTTTGCCTTGATATCCTGAGCCCACAGTTTCTGCTTGCTCTCGGGTGTGCGGAACGGAGCTCTCTGAAGCGGTAGCCTTGATCTCACTTTCAGAACCTGGCTATCTTTTGACTCGGAACAACCAAGCTTTCTCTTTAGCTCTCCACCCAATCACCACAGCCCCACACTGCCCAGGTCACGGTGTCAGAGATTTGCAGATAAAATAGAGATTTACCAATTTTCACACACATTTGTCACTCAGTTTCCTTAGGTAGTCCCCAATTGTGACTTTACAGTTTCATAAACTTAATGAGAAAGAAGGAAAACATATATTTATATATAGTCATATCTATATCTATAGTGGTTATACATATTTATTTCTTCCTCTAGTAAGTTCTGGCACTCTCAATACTTCCATTGAGTTTCCAGAACATATGATATCATTTCAAAGACATATGACAGAGAAACAATGTTTAGATTTCTAAAAGTGACACAAACGGAATTTTAACTGTAACAAACTGTTGTACCAAGCTATGTTTAAAAACTTTACATTTAGAAACAATGACACATGCTGCCAAAGTCTGCTTGAAGTGTTCTTTCTCTGTGATGTGTATAAAGACTTTCTATGTTCTTAAATCAAAATTTACTCAGTAATAAAGGTATATCCAAGATTTTGATGATTTTGGGGTGAAGTAGGATTTGAAAATATGCACATGGTAGCTCATCTCTTACCCATCAGGCTTTCAAGAATAAAAGCAACATACAACAAACAAATAAACTAACTAACTAAAACCCTCAAATACTAATAGCATAGACAGTTCTTTGGAATATTACTTTAAAATCAAGCAAGATAAAACTTCCACCAAAACTGTCCAATGTTTGTCCTTTATTCTGTCGTTGATGGAAATAGGATCAGTTTGGATACTGAATACTCATTTCAGGAACTACACCACTGGTTCCTCCTTCACTGCAGACTGAAGTCTCTACCACATAATCAAAAAGTCTGAGGTCCTGCAAACAAAGCTCTGCGAGCCTGCGCAGTGGCAAAACCACAGCAGTAGCCCCAGACTTCGGAGATGGGGTATTTCAGAAACTACCTGAGAGGCTCAGGACTCATCATCAGGGACTACCCTTTGAGTTAGCTGTTCATGAATTTTACGAAAAGGGCAGAGTGGCTAGCGACCAATTTCAATGCCTCTTTTAACTTGAATGCTCTCTGGCAGAACAGATTATTTGACTTTGAAGTCCCTTTGTCTTCGTCTATTCAGGCTGGGTGGTTTAAAAACAATACAAATTTACTTCACACAATTCTAAGGGCCGGAAGTTCGAAATCAGGGTGCCAGCATGATCGGGGGGTGATGGCTCTCTTCTAGGTCATAGACTTCTCACATTTTCCCCACATGATGGAAAAGGCTAGGGATCTCTGTGAGGTCTCTTCTGTAAGAGCACTAATCCCACTCATGAGGGCTCCACCCTTATGACTTAAGCAAAGGCCACACACCTCCCAATACCATCACATTGGGCATTAGGATTTCAGCATATGAGTTTTGGAGGGACACAAACATTCAGACCAATAGCACCTTTATCGCCTATAAACCTCATGTTTTTAATTTTAGATTTGTCTAAGTAGTTAAAAGACTAAAAATAATTATAACTCAGAGTTTAAAACTATATAAAAATAATAGTAATTATAAGACGGGCTAAATGAATCTATTGTACACGAGTCTTAATAAAGATCATCAGAGCTAACATGTCATATTGCTAGTAAACTGCAACAGCTCCATACCCTGAACGACTGAATAACTGACGTCTGTTGGCTGTTTCACCATTCTTAGGTTCTAACACAGTACCTGGGCATCACACGAAACCCTAAGGATTCTGGGATGAAAAATATTTCCTGCTTTCAAGAAGCTCACAGTCTAATGAGAGAGCTGGAGAAACAAGCAGTATGTACACAGCGATAAAGCTAAATGCAGGGATGGACGGTACCTGGCCCACCTGAAGGCAACATGGCAGAAGTGTCTTCTCAGCTGAGTTTCGAAGTATGAGGCGTCACTGGGCAAAGAGAGAGGAGCATGTGAAAATACACAGCACTCCTCGAGAATGACTAATAGCTGAATACGGCTGTAACAAATCATACTTCAGGAAAATGGCAGGAAAGGTAGACAGGGAAAAGTCCTTGATTTTTTTTTTTAAGTCCTTAATTGTTACAAGAACGTTTTGTTTTATTATGGGTGCAAAAAAGTTTGATTGAGTTTTTTCAATAGAAATGTGATCATAGATGAGGCATTCCATGGACTGGAGTAACGGGAATGAGGGCGGGAGTGGCTGAGATCCAAACGGGAAGTACTGAGAGCCATCCAAGGGCAGAGCAGTGAGGACACAGTGAAGGGAAGCAGCTCTGATCGGGAGGGTGTAGTGTGTACAGGGACACACTGAGCGCTGACCCACTAGATAGTTCATGTTGATAGGCTCCAAAACTGGGAATACCGGAGGAAGAGTGAAGTTAGGGGAGAAGATGAAGAACTGCACTTGGGAGTACAAAATGCCAGGATGCAAGCTTTGCTTCCTGGGTGTGCCTCTCTTTCTGATTGCACTGCTCAGAAGCTAGTCATTTTCTGCCAAAATTATAGTTTCCTATGGGGTAAATAAAAATCTCTTCTTACCAAGAGAGGGGGATAAAAGCATGGAAAGGAGAAAGAGAAAAAAGAAGATACTTCAATGAGCAGAGTGAACATATGGAAGATGAAGAGGGAAGTGATATCCACAGAAAGTGGAAAGAGAATAATTAGCATCGGCGAGAGTGAACCAAACCTTTGCAGCTGTGCAGACCTGACTTCAAGGTGGTTACAGTGAGACCAGCAAACCACTACAGTAAAACTGCCAGAGAGCGCTGGCAGTTCAGCAAGAGGTCATAGACCTCAGATACCTTTTGTTAACAAAAGCCTGTTCTCTCTCTGAGGGAGCCAAGGCAAGAAAGGGTCAGCAGGACTTACCGAACTCCTTTTTTCCACAGATGCGGACAGTTAGCAAATAAATAACTGGAGAAGTTTAACTGCCACATCAGGACTTATATTTGCAAAGAGACAATTCCTCAACTGAGCTTTAGAGCACAGGAGGTCAATTCCATCAAGGTCGTGGGTGTAGTCTATACTTTATTTTTCGTTTTTGACCAATATTTAAAAACTGGGAGGTTTCACATCATTTCTGATTTCTTTTCAAAAATTAGAAATCTGGCCACATGACATTCCAAGTTGGGACTGAGAGAAGCCTCCCTCTTCAGATAAAGAACTTGCTAATTTTGGAACCTCAATCTATCACTCTCAAGAAAAGAATCCTCCTGTCACACAAGCATTTCCCATACTGTAACCATATTCATTTGATATTAGCACATTCACTTCTAGTAGAAAGAAATTTTTAAATACAAGAGCTCCTATACCTACAAACTCTCAACTTACAAACTTTCACATATGAGAATAAAGCTCTACTCCAGAGCAAAAGTATCTCAACATTTTACAGATGGTGTTCATTAACATGATGTGGTCTTTTGGTCTTCACCACCACAGGGTTCTCTAGTATAAGGAGACTGTTGTAACTGTGCTGGGTTTTCTGGGCTCCATGACTGTAGTTACCACACAATATTGAGATTAGATACAAAGGCAATGAGTGTGGAAGATGCTAGTGAGATGATTCCATACTATCAGGAAGCAAACAGAAGAGAAAAAAATGAAAAAAAAAGAGTAGTTATTGGGACTATGCAAGGGCACATGGAATTCACCTGAAAGAGCATGTGAATCATCTGGTGTGTGAAAAGCACAGGGCCCTTATAACGAACCCTATTTAGTTTAAAAATAGCTATCTTTCTATTATTATGAAGGCAAGCTCAAGCATTAAACAGGGCACATTGCTAAAATGCGTTAAGCATCTTCACACTTCAGGTAACTTTAAACACTGGCCTAACACTAATTTAAAAATATAAACATTCCAGAAGCCACTACAGACTAGGAAGCAACTGCATTCCTAGCCCTCTGCATTTTGGCAGCAGTTTGAAGGTCACGCAATTTAGTGATACTCAGAATAAGCACAAAAGGGAGGGCTTCTATGAAAATGTACAACATTGTACTTTGATGCAAGAAATATGAGAGCCCACCAAGCACATAGGAAACATAAGGGCCACAGGCACAGCAGCAGAAGTTGGTACCGTCTTCAGTCAGGCACCAACCTCATGTAGGTGAAAAGCTGCTACATCGTGGCAAATTCACTAAGTGAAAACTCTTAAAGAGGCACTCATGCAGAAAAGTTTCGTATGTATATTTTCTTTACGACTAAGACACTGCATATTAGTCACTGGCAAAATATTTTGTTTATAAAAAATAACTTCAACTTTTTCAAATTCAGGTTTATGGTCAAAAGTTAAAATAATCTGACCAGTCAGACCCTTGACTAAACACATGGAAAGGCTGTAGAAATACAGACCTCCCCAATGTCATTCAATAAGAGACTATTGTGTCCAGTTAATGGGCGAGAACCATTGTTTACTATTTTCATATGATGGCAGTTTTCAATAGCTCTCCAATTTTCCTTTTAATAGGCAGCATTCCATTCAGCCAACCAAAAACTCCCTCTTTCCTCATATTGGAGAAATTGTTCTGTGTTCTAGTTTGCAGAGTCCCTGAGTTGCCAATAAGAGACCACACAGAGCTCACTCCTGCCTGCAACAGTGGTGCATTACAACAGCTTCTGGATTTCAAATTCACTATAAAGTGCCACTTAGGTCTCACCATCTGGAATTTTCTCACCTTTAGCAAACACCAAACATGTTAGTTAACATGCATATTAGTGAATTATTTCTTGATTACTATCTTGTAGCTCCATTCTACCAGCCTTATGATGCAGTCATTCCACTTTGTTCTTCAGTCTTTCTAGATCCTTTGTAACACATATATCTACCCTAATAATAGGTAGCTTGTATTTATATTAGCTACATAGTAAAAGTTTATCCCAACAAAGCTCGTACAGAATTGGTGGTCCTAGGCATACCTTTGTTGGCTAGATTTACTAATGTTTCACTTTTAATTAGCATTGTTTAACGCCTTATTTTAAGTAACAGGTATTGAAGTATTTCTAACATGGAAAACATGCTTCCTTCCCTCCAAAGGATATTTGTTAAACATAACTTAGATTTTGAACATTAGCTTGAAGTCATCATAATAAACATCAGTAATTACTGGAAGCAACACAATGGAGCATCAAAATCAAAAGTCCTGGGCTCGGGACTTCCCTGGTGGCACAGTGGTTAAAAATCCGCCTGCCAATGCAGGGGACACGGGTTTGACCCCTGTTCCAGAAAGATCTCACGTGCCGCGGAGCAACTAAGCCCATGTGACACAACTACTGAGCCTGTGCTCTAGAGCCTGCGAGCCACAACTACTGAGCCCACGTGCCACAACTACTGAAGCCCGCCCGCCTAGGGCCCGTGCTCTGCGACAAGAGAAGCCACCGCAACGAGAAGCCCACGCACTGCAAAGAGTAGCCTCCACTCGCCGCAACTAGAGAAAGCCCGAGGGCAGCAACGAAAACCCAACACAGCCATAAACAAACAAACAAACAAATAAATAAATAAATTTTAAATAAATAAAGTCCTGGGCTCATTGTTCGAATTCATCAGGTTACTTGGGATTGTCTGACCCCTGGCCTGTTTATGCACAAAATGGCAGTAAGAACACATTTCTCTTATGGTTGTCAGGATGACTGAGTTAGATAATTAAGAGCACTCAAAAAACACAAGTCCACATCATTCCTCTAGAAGGCTGGAGCGCTCTCAGAATCTGCTGAGACAGGTGAAACTTCTGCCTCTAGTCTCACAGCTCCAGACCAGGGCACATTCAGAGTTCTCAGGCTTGATTTGATCGTTATTGTCTATTTGCCTGTGCTATAGGCTGATGCTATCACTGCCATCATTATGTTAACCACTGGTCTATCAAGTAAAAAGGGGGTACAGGATACAACAAATAAAAGGAACCTTCCCGTATAAAACAGAACAGAGTTCTCCTCTTTCCTCCTGTAAGCAGAGGAATGGGTTCCCCTAAGTAAAGAGCTTCCTGAAGGGAAATGGAGGAAGAAGAGGTGCTACAAACTGATTTACACCAACTGGGCCTATCACAACTGTCTAGTTCTTTTGATAAACACATGTGTATCCTGGGATAATCAGCAAAACCTGTCTGCAATGAAAATAAGTCTTAGATGGAACTTGGCCGCCAGTTCAAATAAGCATTAGCAAACAGGCATAAACACCACCATGCTACCTGTTGCTGTAGACTCTTGAACTCCCCTCTCAACTTTTTAGGCACTCCAACCACCGCTCTGCGTGAAAGATTCACCATTCCCAGAGGATCAGCTCACCTTCTAGTCAAATAAGGAGGCAGAATGCTCCTGAGTGGACTCACTGGAATTCTCAGTTCAGAGGCTTTATTCTGCGGGTGTTAGCTGCTCCACTCACAAGATTCTTACACACCCTTCATGCAAAGGATGGAGGTACCTATATAACTCCTAACGAACCACATTCATCTCACTATCGGAAAATTACTTCTAACATCCATTAATTAATTAATTAACTTTGTGGTTCATATTTATAGAGCAATATTTGAAGTGTTTTTAGTGACCACTTTAAGATGGCAGACTCCCCCTAAGGTTCCTCTTGTATAACCAACCACGTCTACATGGAAAGCAAACTTGAGCACACACATATATTACTGACTGTACTGAAGTATTTCAGAAGTAAATTATGATTAGTAACAGGAAGAATGGAGCCGTTTGATTATTGTTAAATCAGTGTCCTGGTGGCAGAAGGATCATAGAATAAAAGGCAGAAGCTTCAAAGCCAGGAAAGGTAGCTCTTGTAGCCTTGGGTGGTGCTCCAGAAGCTTCCACAGATGTTCAAGGTACTGATGATTTGGTTTGTACCTCATGGGAGAAACCATAGAAAAAACAATGGACTGGGAACCAAGTACCTAAAACCCCGCTTTACCCTGTTTTTCTTCCTGCTGAAGAATACGTACAGAGTAGAGAACTGACTGCAACAGCTCCTGCTCTAGTTAGGATAAACTGTCTGTTGGATTTTGGCTCACACTGGACCCCAAAGCAATCCAGGCAACCTAAATTACCCCTCCCCTCCTATAAATTGTTGATTTTAATCTGCTCTAATTGTATAAATTAGGATAGCCGGTATTGTTTCTTTGTAGGTAGGTAACAGATTGATTGATTTTGTTTCACAATGATACTTCAATCATTTTACAGAATAGAATCACCCAGGAAGACTTTCAAGATTAGACCTGTCTTATGCCACAGGCATGAATTGCTCTGGTGGGACGCAAGCATGTGTATTTTGGGGGTAAAAAAGGAAGTCGCTATTTGGTTCGGATGTACACCCTTGATAAAGAACCACTGAAGAGGTGCCAGTTTGCAGTAATGATGAACTAGGTTTTCAAACCAATCTCCCTCCACTGGCAAAAAAAATGCTGGGTAGTTTTTTCATTTAATAAATCACTTCAAAGGCATCAAAGAGCTAACAAAATAATAAGGAATTATCAGATCAATACCGAAAGGAAAACAAGAACCCAGAGAGATAAGCTAGCATGGGACACCACCTTTCTTTGAGTGCAAACTTCACAGTTCCTACAGATCTGAATCTTCTCTTAACGGGCTCACTAGTAGGTGTTTGAAATCAAACCCCAAGTTGACACAGGATGGGGAATCTAATAGGAGATCACTCTGGCAGAAGCAGATATAGATTCCTTTCGGAATCCCAACTTAAATTCAGGGCACAGGTGAAAGAGGATGGATTTGCAGCCCTGATTGGCATTATGAAGGTCAGCCAAAGAAACTCAAGCCCTGAACTTAGTTGGTGCTAGACTCAAAGTGCCTCCAGGTGCCTGGTAGAAGCAAATACAGATTCCCTCTGGGAGAAGGTACCTTCATTCCGGTACACAAGTAAATGTGACTATATTCAAGTAAAATACTTCTGTTCATCAAAAGACATCATAAAGAAAGAGAAAAGACAAGCCACCTAATGGGAGAAAAAACTGTAACACATGTAACAGACAAAGGACTAATGTCTAGAATATAGATAGTCCTATATGAGATTTATATAGATACTTCACAAAAGGGGAAATCCAAATGGTGAATAAATACATGAAAAGGTGCTCAACCTCATTAATAATCAGGGAAATGCAAAATAAAGCCACAATTAAAGCCACTACACACCCTCCTGATTGCTTGGTTCTGAAGCCGGGGAATGGGACATGTTCTGGAGAACTGAGAGACGGTAACTCTCATACCCTTCTGATAGGAATATAAATTGGGGGGAGAAAAAAGCACTTTGGAAAGCATTTGGCTTTTTCTAGTAAAACTGAAGAAACACACATGCTATAGAAATTCCACTCCAAGGTATACATCCTACAGAAACTCATGCACAGGGAACATCAAGAGTCACACACAATAATGTTCTTAGCAGCATTGTTCTTAATAGCCCAAGCTGGAAACAACCCAAAAGTCCACCAACAGTAGAATGGATAAATAAAATGTGGTATACACAATAGAGTATTATACAGCAATGAGAATAAGTAAACTGCAATTATACACAATAACATACATCATTACAGTAAATGAAAAAGAGCAAGCCACTAAAATTCCTATAGTATGATTACACTTACATAAAGTCAAAAACAGGTAAGATCAGATAATACTGTTTAGATATGCACACATCGTGGTAAAATTCTTTTTTTGTGGGGGGGGGCGGTACACGGGCCTCTCACTGTTGTGGCCTCTCCCGTTGCGGAGCACAGGCTCCGGACGCGCAGGCCCAGCGGCCATGGCTCACAAGCCCAGCTGCTCCGCGGCATGCGGGACCCTCCCGGACCGGGGCACGAACCCGTGTTCCCTGCATCGGCAGGCGGACTCTCAACCACTGCGCCACCAGGGAAGCCCCTATAGTAAAATTCTAAAGAAAAAGGAAAATAATGGGGGAGTTGGAGAGGTTATAAGCGGGGTGGGACACACAGGAGAGCAGGCAATGTTCTTTTTCTTGAGCTGGTGACGACTGCATGGATTTGTGTTTATGGTAGTTATTTAAACCATAATTTCAGCTTCATGGACTCTCCTGGTCACATGTTATGTTTCATAATAACAGTATTTAAAAAGAAGAGGAACAAGGAGTAATAGGAAGAGGGAAGAAGAGAAGGAAGAAGGGGCTTCCCTGGTGGCACAGTGGTTGAGAGTCCGCCTGCCAATGCAGGGGACGCGGGTTCGTGTCCCGGTCCGGGAAGATCCCACATGCCGCAGAGCGGCTGGGCCCGTGAGCCATGGCCGCTGGGCCTGCGTGTCCGGAGCCTGTGCTCCGCAACGGGAGAGGCCACAACAGTGAGAGGCCCGCGTACTGCAAATAAATAAATAAATAAATAAAATAAAATAAAATAAACTAATCAATCCCTGTCTTGAGGAAGAAATTCTACTTAAGGTTAGGAATCTGTACCTTCTCCCAAATGAAACCATGTTTTATTTAAAATGCACTCTCCGAAAAGGAATGGTTTGTATTTCATGTCATGTTTAAGTTTTTAAAAGTTACTTGTACTTAATCTTATATTATTCCTAATAACAGTGCCCAACCCTTACCCCTAAATCCTGATTTTCATGTTATCAGACTCTCCTGAATCTTTTCTGTCCCTGAAACAAAAAACTTGCCCAAATTTCCTGTTTCTCTTGAGCAACCTATTCAGTTTCTTCAGCTCTGAGAAAACAGTCTCCCCAAACCCAGGCAATAATGCTACCTAATTCATCTCTGTTGAATGCTTATCCAGCTTGAAAACCTTCAGCAGTAGTGAACCCAAACTCCAATGGGAAAGATCCATAATCTGAGTAGTAGTAAGGATGTTCTAATTATTTCTTGTAGGCCGTACCAGCTGGCACTTGTACTTTTTTTTTTTTTTTTTTTGCGGTACGCGGGCCTCTCACTGTTGTGGCCTAACCCGCTGCGGAGCACAGGCTCCGGACGCGCAGGTTCAGCAGCCATGGCTCACGGGCCTAGCTGCTCCGCGGCATGTGGGATCTTCCCGGACCAGGGCACAAACCCGTGTCCCCTGCATCGGCAGGCGGACTCTCAACCACTGCGCCACCAGGGAAGCCCCCTTGTACATTTCTGAGCCATGTAAAATTATCTCCACTCTCTCAACCTCATGTAGGTCTTGTAGGTATATATATAGAGAGAGAGGATTCTATTTTCTTATTTCCAGGTTAAACATATTCTATTTCTTCAGCTGTTTTTCAAAGAGTATGGTTTCAAGATCCATTACTGGACTGAACTCAATTTTGTCAATGTTCTTTCCAAAATAAAGTGCTCAAACTCAGCATAGAACTTTGTGCTTACACCACATTACTATTAATGCAGCCTGGAATAAACCCTGTTTTTGTTAGCACTATTACACTGTTATGTGAAAATCAGCAAACCTTCAGAATCTCACTCTCTCCTTTCTCTCTCTCTCTCTGTCACACACACACACACAATTATATTTTGTATAAGTGATCAATTTCAATAAAATTATGTTTACTTTTATACTTATATATAATAAATATCACCCTATTAATTATAAACCAACTTTTGAGTCGCTTGAAATATTTATCTTTTATTCTTTTAACCAAGAGGTAAATTAGTTAGCATTCGATGAGTAGTTACTCATCTGTAACTTTTCTGTGTCTGTAACACAGAAAATTGTTATATTAAAGATAAGGAAATAGAGGTACAAAACCTCAAAAGTAACTTGCCTTGGAATCAGTGTTCATACCTCATCTGACTCCTAAGTCTGTGCTCTACCTCCCTGCCCTTCACTACTCATCCCACGACTTTAGATAAACACAGAATTGACAAGTAGGCCTTCTAGTCTTTACCCAAGTCACTGATAACCTCTGAACGGGGCAAAACCAAGGAAGGAACCTTGCAACACACTAGAAACCTCCCATACGAAGACACACTGACCCATTCAACAACAGTCCTTGAAGGATTAACGTCACAACTAAGAACTAAGTTAACCATTTCCAAGAAGTCCACACTTTTCCATCTACTTCCTAAGACTATCAAAAGAAATTTTGTAAAAACTATCCAGACTCACCACATACACAAAATTCCCTGTACCCCCAATCAAATAACTGTCTGAAGAGAGATATCAAGTGTTGAAAGATAAAGATATTTAAGTAAAAATCCATTGAAACAGGGCAATGACAAGCAAGAGGTGGTTAGGAGATCTCCACCGACAGGAGCTAGGGGCAAGATTATTACAAGGAAGACCCAGAACAAACTTACTCGATTGACTATAAGCTGTCGCCTTATTTGGGAAAGCCTTGTTGGCTGTTTTTGATTGGTTGTCCTTAGGTTTTGATTTCTTAACCTTGAGGTATTACAGGCTTAGGTTTGGGTTTGCTTACATAGGCTACTAAGGCACTAGAACTGCCTCAGTCTAATGGACCCCTTGTCTAATTAATGTAACACAAGTTGGTATGGCATGATTTCCTCTTAGATTCTGGAAGCTGTACCATCTCCTATTAATCACTGCTACTTATCTAAGTGCTCACAGTTTCATAACCTGTTTTGAAATTTTCCTAAAATTTGAGATTAAAATAACTAATTGGTAATTTATCAATATAAATTTTTCTATTACCCCTTCTGGAAAATTATCTTTAATCTCTTAGAACTCTTCAATTCCTTGAATCTGTAAAGATGACTTAGTGATTTTCCAAGATCCCTAAGTGGTAAATCTGGACTCAAGACAAAACTTCTTCATTATCTAAGGGTTCAAGCACTGTTTCCACATCTTTTAAGGCATCAAATTCCTGTTAGCTAGCTTTGTTCTACCTCTAGAATTTGAAGATCTTTCTCCTTGATTTAAAAAAAAAAATACAAGTAAAACAATTATTAAGTACCTCTGCTTTCTTGTTATCATCTAGGAACACCATACAACAGTCTTCAAACAGTCTACCTCTTCCATGATCTCATTATGAAACTAGTTTCAAATGCCTTCTCTTTTGGCAGGATGTTGTATATTTTAGGTTATGCTGTATATTTTAGATTATGCTATGCCTCAAACTTCTGAAACCAGTTTTAAAAGATACTCTCCCTCTGTTATAACCATCCTTGGTTACATACATCTCAGGGCCAACATGATATGCACTGTCCTGAATCTGGGAGACCAAGTCACTTGTAATCCCTGACCTGTACATTTCCTTCTGCCTCCCCACACCCCAAAATGCTTAACCTGGGCCCAATGTTAGCCGATAAGAAGGAAACTAAAAGCATTACAGTAACTTGTACAAATACCAGGAAATAACAGAAGCATCAACAGATAAGAGTCTTGGGTTGGCGTGGGGAAGACAGAAATGCAGGTCATAGGAGCTGCATACATCACCAGAGGGAGAAAACCAAAGCACCACAGGTCTAACATGCAGGGACACACCCAGAGAGAGACTCTATATGGCACTCTTTTCTCTCCTATTTTTTTTTTTTTTTTTTTTTTTGCGGTAGGCGGGCCTGTCACTGTTGTGGCCTCTCCAGTTGCAGAGCACAGGCTCCAGACGCGCAGGCTCAGCAGCCATGGCTTACAGGACCAGCCGCTCTGCGGCATGTGGGATCCTCCCGGACCGGGGCACGAACCCGTGTCCCCTGCATTGGCAGGCGGACTCTCAACCAGTGCACCACCAGGGAAGCCCCTCTCCTATTTTTTTAATATGGAGTATCTAAGTTCCGCAAGAATTTATGTAAAAGTTTCTTGAGGAGGAGTCCATGCCAATATTTTCCTTTATGTGGAAAAAGGCAGCAGTTTGCTACCTCAACCCCCAACCCACTGGTATATTAAGGAAACTAACGAAGAAACAATATACTATATACAAATACATATAAATGTATAGGAAAATAGTGATATAGACTGTTATACAAGGAAATTTATCTATATGAACATAAACAAAAATTCATATTAATAATTATTAAATACTATGTGTATTATAGAAAATAACTCTCAATAAATGATATATATTATGTATTATGTTACATATTATAAATCATATTTCATACATTATAGCTTACATATATTTCATATTAATTTATGTGTTTGAGTATACATTCTTCTTCTATTTATCATCTGAAATGTTCCTGACACCTACTTAATACCAATCCTGTCTCTACTGACATTTCACAATTGCCCACAGGTTGCAAAGCTCTGCCTAAGACAGAATGTTATGTGATTATGCACATTAGATCAACAAACAAGTTAAAGTATACTTCCATGCCTTCAAAGATTGCAGGATTTGGTTTCTCAGAAATCTTAGCTTCTTTCACCTTTTCTGCAAATACAGTGCCCATTTCTCTTTGTTAGCCCTTGCATGTTCACCTCCACAGTTTTCAGCTCTCTACATTTCCTTAGGAAGTACAACTGATAACAAGAATTTTCTTCATAAGATTTTATTCTAGAGAAATCTTAATGACTGCATTCTTTATCTTCACTTGATAGTGTCTCCTTGTTTGGGCTCATTTTTTGTTTTAACATATTCAATTTTTTTTGGTGCTCAGTGCCTTAAGATTTCTTAAATGTTAAAATGTACTTTATAAAATCTTAAGTTTTTTTAGGACTGCTTAAAATAGTTTTACAATAAGAGTTGGAAAACAAATGAAGGTACTTTTTGCTAAATCCTTCTGCCAACCCTTTCAGATAATCCTTTCAGAAATAATTAGCTTTAAAAAAGAGAGAACTCTTTGAGTTGTAAAGACAACCCAAGAGAGTTATATTATATAGGTATATACAATGCATTTCTAGGTGACACATAAATCACCATCAGATCTATTTTTCTGATGAGCAGTTGCACTCACCACAGCCATTTGTGCTGTTTGTTACTTCCTTTTAAAAATATAAATATAGGGCTTCCCTGGTGGCACAGTGGTTGAGAGTGCACCTGCTGATGCACGGGACACGAGTTCGTGCCCCGGTCCGGGAAGATCCCACATGCTGCAGAGCGGCTGGGCCCGTGAGCCATAGCTGCTGAGCCTGCGCGTCCAGAGCCTGTGCTCCACAGCGGGAGAGGCCACAACAGTGAGAGGCCCGCGTACCGCAAAAAAAGAAAAAAAAAGATATATATATATATATATATAAAAATATATATAAATATATACTGTTATATAATTCAATCACATTTTATGTTATTTCTATAGAGAGAAACATAACAACTTACTCAAAGTTTTCATTAGTTTTGACCATTGCTTGTTAAAATTGATTTTTCCTATTTTGAGAGAACTAAATTGATAAGGGACCACAAGCTAGACATGAGACTATGAGATGGACCCACATAACCAGGAAACTATTCCAAAATGACTAATTCAGGACTATGTGTTTAATGAAAACCAACCATTATGACCAGTTAGCCACTGTGGCCCCAACCCTCAGGACCTCATACTTCAAGCCAGAAAGATACAAACTAATACACATTCATAAGAAACAGTAGAGCACTGAAGTGTTAAGTTTTATGTACCATAAATATTAGATCAGGGAAAGGAAGGATCAGTTGGCTGGAGTACATGGAAAACGCTTCCTAGAAAAGGTGAAATATGAACAGTCCTAAAAAATGCTATGTGAATAAGCTCATGGGAGAAGCAGTCACAAAACCAAAACCCTTCTCTATTCGCATTGGAAGTAGGATTGAGCGTGAAAACGACAAAGGAAGGGTAGTTAGTGTGGCACGTGCTGGAGAGAATGGGCTGTGTACGACCAGAGAGGATGGACATTGTGGAAGGGCAGCTGGAATAAGGTCACGATGAGCCTAAAGTGTTTGGCTAGAGTTGGAATTTTTTTTAAGTTCACTGTTTATGTTGTATATTCAGGGATTTGAGTTTACAGGAACACTTCTATAACATAATCATAGAACACACTCTTACTAAATAACTTGACAGAGGAAAAAAGAGCAGTCAGCATATTCTCTCTGAAAAGCATTGAAACGGAGACAATTGTATCATTTGTGAACATTCTTGGAAAATGCACTGAGGTATCTCATATATATGAAATATATCTACTATGCATTCTTTATGCCCTTATATTCCCTGAATACCTAAAAACATTTGCTTTTGTAAGACATTGTATCGTGATGCTCAGTTCCACTGAAGACCGAAAAACTACTCGCTTTGAGAAGATTCTGGACAATGGAGAAGAGAAGTTATCAAAGAAACTCTAAAGTACCAGTGAACATTTCTGACCACTATCGATGCTTCTCTGTGTCTTAGTGAAGCATTCTGCTCTCAAGAGCACTTGCACTAATATGTTCTGATCTGATTCACAAATGAATTCTGGGTCATTTACTTTATCTTAAAGACTGTTTTACTTTTGTGATTTCTCCTGAGTTTTGAGTGTTACTAACAACAACAGAAAAGTCCTGAGGCAAAATATAAAATCTGATTTTATATTAGGTAAATTATACAGTTTTGGGGAATTATAACTATGAATCTTTCCTTTGAAAAATTTTAATATTTAAATTATCTTCTGCTGTATTTGGTTTGGGAACTCTTTGCTGTTTATTTAATAGTAAGGATGAAAACTGGTTAGAAGCATCATCTAAGTATGTTGCATCTAGAAATACGTATCATAAAAGTCGTATTTGCTAATGATGTATGCTTGGCTGAGAGAGCATCTTATGACAGAAAGAAAGATGGGGCTTCCCTGATGGCACAGTGCTTGAGAGTCCGCCTGCCGATGCAGGGGACACGGGCTCGTGCCCCGGTCCGGGAGGGTCCCACATGCCGCGGAGCGGCTGGGCCCATGAACCATGGCCGCTGAGCCTGCGCGTCCGGAGCCTGTGCTCCGCAACGGGAGAGGCCACAACAGTGAGAGGCCCACGTACCGCAAAAAAAAAAAAAAAAAAAGAAAGAAAGAAAGATGTATATTGTGGATACAGTCTAATTATTATTTACTTTGCCAGTTGTAATGTAACAGAAGACTTGTAATTTATTCAACAACATGCTGATCATATGCCATAAATACCACTAGGTTTTTACTTCTGCTTTTTGAACAAAGAAGCTGATGCCTCTCAGCGAAGAAGATATTCATCAACTGACTGAGTTTAACAATCCCTGGAACTAGCCAGTCCCAGGGGATTTTTCTGATTTAACCTATTTATAACATCCCAATTTCCCAATCTCTATTCTTGTTTTCAATGTCACAGCTCATATTTCTGTTCAGTTGTTTCACTTGTTTAAAACTAAAATTATCCCCAGACTAAACATCTTTATACAGAACTTGGAATCACTGTATCACAAGGTCTTTACTGCAGTTCTATAAAAGTTATGTTATGATGATATTTTATTCACTCACTCACTCAACAAATAGTATTAAACTTTAAGTATGTACAAGGTGCTGTAAACAAGACATATCTAGTTCCACATTCTAGAGGGGATAAAGATATTAATCAACTAATTATGTAATCCATTATATGACTGCAATGGTCACAAGTGTTAAACAGCTGTACAGGATGCTATGAGACCATATAAAATAAAGTTCTGACTTACTTTGGGGAAGAGGGATGGGAGAAAAGGCTTTCAGGGAAGTCTTCTCTGAGGGTTACTGTGAAAATTAAATGCGTGAAAAGCATATGGCCTGGGGCCCAGAACATAGCAGCCACTCAGTGAAGTGATGGTGATAATGATGATGATATGACACAATTAAAATCATTCAGCTCAATATCTTCCTAGTCCTCCAGACCAGGCATGTTTAGAATATATTATGAATAGAACCAGATGTGCTAAGAACAACTGTATGTTGTCTATTGCTTCAGGAATAACGACAAAGGGCCTCAGAGCTTGTAGCTGTCCATTTCATTATCTTTACCATTACTTTATCGTAGACTCTGCTCATCAGAGCCTTAACAGTGTGTGCCTCCCTAGAATATTTCTAGCTCTCCTCTTCTAAATATGTTATTTGAGATCCAAATGGGAGTTGCCATGCTACTCAGGAAAGAGAAGAGCTAGGGCTGAGGTCAGGCAGCTCCAATCATATTAGGCCCCTCACTCCTCCGGTTTGCATGAAGCCACTGAGAAACTTAGCATCCTTGACCTGTTCAGTTCTGCCCTTCTGTATCTCTCCACATTCCTCAGTCATGTAGCTCCTCTTCAAACTGGGCCATTTCAGTGAGATCGGCCTCAGCCCCAGGACCTGCCAGTATAAGCATTCACATGTGTGGACAACCAGATGACTAAAACAGGGTGACAGTGGCTTCAATGAACGCACACACAGAAATAAATAAGAGCAAGTGTACACAACAATCCTTAAATATACACAGCAATCTTCTCACTGGAAGGGAAACTAGTGTTCAACCATTTTCTTCCTTGTAGTAGAAGTGAAACTGGTTTTCCCCCACCTCATCATTTTATCATTTCAGTTTAATGCCATGCATTGTTGAGATTGCCATTTCCTAGGCAACATAGTAGGTGCTTTCATATATATTACCTTTTTAAATTTTTTAACAGCTTAGCTAAGGCGTAATTGACCTAATAAACTATACTTATTGAAAGTGCACAATTTGATAAGTTTTGACATGTGAATACATCACTGAAATCACCACCAAAATCAAGATAACGAATATATGCTTTATCCCAAAGGAACTGCTACAGACTGAATGTTTGTGTCACCCTCCAGTTCATACGTTGAAGCCCTAATCCCCAATGTGATGGTATGAGATAAGAGCTATGGGACATAATTAGGCTATAAGGATGAAGTCCTCATGAATGGGGTTAGTGACCTTATAAGAAGAGACACAAAAGAGATGATCTCACCCCACCATGTGAGGACACAGCAAGAAAGTACTGTGTGCAAGCCACAACCTGACCATGCTGGCACCATAATCTCAAACTTCCCAGCCTCCCAAACTGTGAGAAATAAATTTCTATTGTTTAAGCCACTCAATCTATCATATCGTGCTACAGAAGCCCAGACAGACTACGATAGGAACATATGCATCACGTCTCATGCTTCTTTGCAATCCCTCCCTTGGTTCCTCCCTACCCTCTGATTCCAGGCAACCACTGATCTACAATTTGGTACTACAGATTAGACTGCATGCTTTCTGAGATTTTCTATAAATAGAATCATTTGTTACGTACTTTTTTATGTGTGGGGTGTCTTTCACTTAGTATAATTATTTTGAGGTTCATCCATATTGAACCATATATCAATAGTCCATTCCTTTTCATTGTCAAGTATGATTCTATTGTGTGGATATACCATAGTTTGCGTATACATTCACCTACTGAAATGGACATCTGGGTTATTTTCAGTCTAAGGCTATCGCAAACAAAGTTATTATAGGTATTTGTATATAATTCTTGGTATGGACATACCATACCAAGGTATAGTAGATTTCTCTTGGGTGAGTACCCAGGAATGGAATAGCTGGAATATATGACTTTTTAAGGAAATGCCCAACTGTTTTCCAAAATGACTGTACCGTTTTATATTCCCCACCAGCAGTGTATGAGTTCCACTTCCTTTATATCCTTACTGACACTGAGTATGGTAAATCATTTTACTTTTAGCCATTCTATAGTTATACCTTGTTTAATTCTCATTCTATGAAAAAGATATATAATCTCCATGTCATAGATCAGAACAATGAAGCTCTGCTCATGTTTTCCTCCCAATGAGATAAATTACAGAAAGTCCCTTCAGAGTTCACAAAATTGTGTTCTAATATACAAATTTTAAACTTAAAAAATGTCAAAATTCTTATGCCATTTGATATTATAATTGAACTTTTATAATGCAGATTTACATCACAGTAAAATTAGCAGGCAAATGAGTTTTAATCCCAAACACAGACTAGAATATGAAATATTATAAAAAAAAGAAATATCTTCTACAGAGTCAGAAGGTCCAAATTTTGTACTGTAATCCTACAGAGTTGGGTGGGATGAGATACCTTCTTAGTACAGTTATCAAATATTAGTAATATTTCAAATGTTTCACATATCAATTTATCTCAAATGTTATTATGAGTGATTTCCTTGTAGAAAAAAATTTTATTCAATATTTAAAGTTTCCAAGGCCAATACTTGGCACAATTGGAGCTTGTGAAACTGCAACCAGGAGGCTGAAATGTGATGACCGTGATAACTAAGTCAAAAAACACAAAAAAATGGGAGGAAATAATTTGCCATCTCAGTAACAGCAGCAGTCAGGAAAATTGCTAAAATGTCGTAAGTGCCAGAACATGACATTGTTGAAGAACTCAGGCAAAAAGAAAAAGGTTATTATCTGTATGGAAATTGCTACCAACTCCCAAATACCAGGACACAGCAATACCTGCAAACAAAGCAATGACATGATGGAAAATAGACAGGAAAAATTATTCGAATTCACTTAGCAAGGTTTTAGTAAAATAGTCAATGTTAAAGTGCTGCCAATTTGAAGACATTGCCTTAAAAAGCCAAACATTCCTCTAACATTCACTGGATCAAAAGTGACCTAATTACAAAATAAAATATATTCAAAAATAAAAGAGAATATAATGGCAATATAGAGACAGCTACGAATCAGATTCTTTTTTAACTTCACAGTAGCATCACAAAAAAATGACAATCTGCAGATTATTAGCGCTGCCAAAACTGGATAAAGCTCTTGTGGTTAAAATAAAAGCAAAATATGCATAAATATACAAGGGTAACAAAAGATTATTTTTTGCTTGCAGGAGCACTGTAATTTTATTTAAATGGTAGGTGTTTCTGCAGAAGAGAAAATGGAATTGCGCTTTAAAAAAAATCAAATTCTATACCTCATGTACAGTAGTCATCTTTAAAATGCCGGCAAGAAAAAAATATCCACAGGAAAAATAAAAGAAGCAGACTATTTTAAAATCATCCAAACTACAATAACCAAAGAAAACACTTCGTCTGTTCACTTTATTTCCCTGTTTCAGGGAAATGTGAGATAGGCTCTCCTTAAAGAAAACAAAAGCCACTACCAAGAATTGATTTGTTCTAAGATACTTGCGTATTTAAATCCCCCATTCTGTAAAGAATAGCACAGCTACCTGTTCAATGTGTGTTCTCTGGGAAGGTGGGAGGGTAAAGACACTATTTTGTTTGAACAATTAAGTTTCTTACACTTAAATAGGTACCATGTTTAAAATAATCATGTCCATGAACAGTGGGTATTTCTGATAAAAATAGGAAGAAAGAAGTACAAGTTTGGTCTTTTGGGTTGTTTTTGGTTGGGGGGCAGGGGGTTTCATTTGTTGTCAGTTTCTCAAGCTTTGAAAAATGGACCTGGTCTCCAGCACTCTTCTGTGTAACTCTACTGAAGTGGTGGGTTTTAGGTCATCCACAGTTGCTGTCTAGCCACAGAAAAGGAGATGTAGAATTTAATTAGGTCTTTTTCTTAAACACATAATATTATTTTTATTCCATGTACAGGTGTATTTTGCATTAATGGGAATGCTAAAGAGAGAGACAGGAAATAAGCAAGCTAGAGGAGTACCTTCTCTCAACACAGCAATTCATGGGCCATGCTGTGAATTTACTAACATCAGATTTTTACTGTGGCCATTTTAAGTCAAGCTTACTAGCATTTTGTAAATTTCTGCTGTGCAGAGGTGATTAAGCTTCTTTTGTTGCCACAAAATGCAGACATATTAACAGATATTTTAGTTTCAAATCTAACTTGTAATTTAAGGTTAACATGCTGATTTTTAAAAAGGTGGCTCAGAATTTCAAAAAATTATTTCAGATTATTTTCAAGTTTTAATTTTATTCATACAAAACAAGGGTCATGATTTATATTATATATTACAATATATGGCAGAGTATACTTTAGTATATAAAATTATCATATTTCTTTTTAACGTATGAATATGCAACAACTATTATAACCAGAAGCTTAAATTAATGAAGTAAACAAAGCTAAATTACATTAGATAACATCTACAAATTATTAGGGTTGGGTTTTTTTTTCCTTAGCCTTTTCCTTTCACTACCCTTCCACATACAGACCCTTAGAAGTTTATAATCATTGTGTAGATAAAATGCTGCATACTGATATATCTATTTCATATATGGTTCATCAATTTATACTACATCTTTATAATAAATATAAAAGATTTATACACACTGCTGTATTTAAAATAGATAACCAACAAAAACCTATTGCATAGCACAGGGAACTCTGCTCAATATTCTATAATAACCTAAACGAGAAATGGACTTGAAAAAGAACAGAATCATGTGTATGTATAACTGAATCACATTGTTGTACAACTGAAACTAACACAACATTGTTAATCAACTATACTCCAACATAAAAAAAAATTTTTTTTAATTTACTGAAATAAAACCAGTTTAAATATAAAAAAATTTAGATACTTCCCTCCTCCCCCCTCTCTCTCTCTGCCACTGTATTTAATTTGGGGGTTATTTTCTTGAGCAAAAGTCTTAGAATTAGAAGCTAAATGGTAGAGTCAAAGGTATGATCACAGTTGTAACCCTCCCGATATACTGATAAATTCTTCCAATTTATAATACTAGCAGCAATATGTGAGTTCACATATATCCCTACAAATTCACCTAAAGTGGATTTATAATTTTTAGTTATTTAATAATTTAATAGACAGTAGTACACACCCCACACTTATTTTAATTTACATTTCTGTAATATTACTAAGATACTTTTCTTTTCAACTTTGATATTTGTGTTTTCATTTATATGAAAATTTATTTTCATTCTTTGAACATCTATCTTTCCTTTGAATCTCACAATTTACATTAATTCTCCAAAATGACATCAATATCAATTTCTTAGTTATCAACTCTATCAATACTTCATCATACTATTAAATTTATTGAAATATTAAATATAGAACCAGAAAATTTCACCCCCAAACCATTTTGCTTTTGTCAATTTTTGTATTTCTTCTATTTTTATATTTTTAAATATAACACATATTTACATACATATATGTAATTATTTTAATCTGTTTTGTACATTACATATGTCTTCCTGTTTTTGAATCACATGAGGTATAGGGAAAATTTATCTACTTCTATATTCTTACCTCAGTTTTACAACATTGTGCATTAAATAACTCACGTTCTCACTATCTTCTCACCTAATTTTCATCTAACAAATTCCAACAAACATTTCTGAAATCTTCAGTTTAACTTTGTCTTTCCTTCAGCAGAATTAGTACTTGTGTGACTTAGATAATGAGTAAACATTTTGGTGACTAAGGTTGAAATGAAGTAATATGGAATTGCTTTCAAATCAGAGTTATTTTCTAGTGAGAAATTATTGCAAAATTGACCAAGAAGAATGATAAATATAATAACTTGGAATATTCCCAAACTCTAGGTGTTAAAATAATCATTTAAAACATGTGACACAAAATGTTCTAGGATGCTCATCATTATTACTTTGGACATTTTTAAGCCTGAAAATACAAGATGTATGCTGTGGACTGCATATCTCAACTTGGTTGAAACAGTGAGTTAATTTTTTATTGGTAGGTAAGCAAAAAGTACAATGTTTACAAAGGGAGGCAAGCAAAACAAGTAATTTACTAAGATCATTTTAAATGTGTTAGTTGGCCATATTAGTATATATGTTTCTTCCTTAATTATAAATGCTATATTATTCTTTTATTTATTGATATATAAATAACGGTGCTATGCATATTTGTAACACTCTCCTAAACAAGCAAATGATTCTCTGGCTAAATGATATCTCTCAATAGGATTACATGGTATATTATGTTGGTATGAATTAGTTTGTTAGGTAAATAAATTTAAACATGAAATAGTAATCAACAAGTATGCATAAAAATCATTTAAACGTGTATGATGTTTTCCTGAATTGAGTGATTCTAGTTTGTCTATCTGAAGTTAAATTTCCCAACTCCTGAATACGGAAATTAGAATGAATGTTTAATTATAATGATATCAATGTTTTAAATTTTTGTTCTTTATTTATCATCTTATAGACGGCTTTTTCTTTTGGTGGAAGATGCAAAACTGGTCTATTTAAATTTTAGGGTGTAGAACCAGAGATTCTTATAATTTCTGAAATAGAAAAACTGAATGTTTGGGAAAGACTTCTGGGTTAATGACATGAATTTGGCAGCCATCAGCCTATAAATGATATTTAATGTCATGAGACTGAATGATGTACCCAACAATAAGTGCAAATAAAGAGAAGAGGACTAAGTACTGAGCCTTCAGGCACTCCAATGTGAAGATGTACAGCAAAAGAAGGGGAAAGAAAAAGTGAGTCACGGGCATCTGGGAAAATGCACTGTCTCTGCTGCTCTGGGATAGATCAAGTAAGATGACCAAAACATTGACCAATTCAAGTGACTGTGAGGTCACTATTGAACCTGATCAGATTTCTGGTGGAGTGGTGGGGACATAAATCTGATTGAAGTACATTTAAAAGACAATTAAAGGAGAAGTAGAGACAAAAAGTATAGACTTGTGAGTTTCATTGCCAAGGGAAACAAAAAATGGCTAGTGGGGCAAGAAAGATGAAAAGGCAAGAGGGTTTTGTTTGTTTTTAAGACAATTGAAAATTTACAACAATTATAAAGTCCCCAGACAACATATTTTCTTAATCCAATTTAAAGCTCTAAATGAGGAAGGGCATTAAGAAATGATGACCTGGGCTAACTGTAGGAAAATATTTTTGTCTAGAAAACTTTCAACCCTCAATTAGGCCAGCCCTATTCTCAAAGTAGTTAAAATTTACCAGGATTCTAACTACATATCAAAAGCAGCAGTCAAGTGCTCTTTTCCCTTTCATAAATGATACTGGGGTAATGGGAAATCTGCTGAGGGACACTATTCCCAGAACAGGTAAAAAAGCAAAGCTGTATTAGGTGGTCTTTTAGGGAGAATATTAGCATGCCTTGTAAACAAACTGTATGTCAGTGATAAATTAAAATCTCTTTGGTGTTGATTCATTGGTCAAATAATAAGCTTAATTCAATAAAATAGACCTGGAAGGATGATGTTATTAACACCAGTTCAATTTGATGTTTAAAATGTGTTCTGGAAGGAATGGTTTAAATGTCTGTCTGAAGTATCAGAATTGTACTGTTAGAATATATAAAATATGTAACTATGATCTGATGCTGCTCTAGCCACACCCTTACATCAACTTGTCACCAAGTAACAAGGTTTCTCAGAACATCTAAAACCTTTATGAAAGAGGCTTCTTTGCACTGAACTGTAATGGATAATTAATTCAAACTACACATGGGGGCCTCAATTAATTGGTGGAAATCCTGTGTTCCACTGAGCCCAGGAAATCTCAAGGCACATCCACCACTGCAGAAACACACATCACTGGACGAGCAGCCACTCACCTCAGCTTTCCTGTTCTTCTTCCCCAATCTGCCCAGGGACTATGATCTAAATGGGGGACCATAAAACAGATGGATTTTGCAACTGCACTACCATTAACTTTGCTTTTTTTCTTTTTTTGCCGAAACAGACTTTTGAGATAATCACTAGTTAATACCCAAATCCAGGTGACATATAGAAATGAAACCTCACACTAAAATTTAAGCTGAACCCAACTGATGCATACCAGTAATAGAGACATTCAATCAGGTACAACTGTAACTACAGAACTAAATATCATCCAAATTTCACCGCATATTAATACTTAAGGCATTCCAGAAACCATCACGAAGATGTATGCACACTTAAATACAAAGGATTATCCTCAGATTATTTCCAAGTTGTTATGAAAATGTCAACAAAAATTTTAACAATTAAAATGGACAAATATCAGCTTTCCTCTTCTGGAAAATTTTATGTCTTTGAAGACGTGTCTGAAATGAAATTTTGCCCCTATAATTTTTTTTTCTTTGAGAATTGCACTTTTCTGACAGCAATATGCAGTTCCACACAGATCCACCCACTTCCCACTGCTTTTCAGACTTATGTAGCAGAAGCACCACCAAAATACACATACATATTCATAAGATGTCTGAAGCATTAATTCCACACATGGCAATGTATACTTGCATCTGTGGTTGGAGCTTCTAATTTGCAAAAGCAAATATAATGTGTCTAAAAATCTTGATGAGCGAGCCTTTCAAATTCAAGCCCAGAACATTAGGGATCCACGTATCCATAATTTCAAGCAGCAATAGACTTAAGTTTTCTGACTACCTAATATAATTCCCTCCAAGTCAGAGTGTCACTATATGAATATGATTATTGCCAATGCTAATTTCTCTAATTTACTTCTTATATGTATTTCAGGTTATAAATATTCATAACCAAAGTCCTCTGGTAGTGTCCCCTTCCACTAGTCTAAACTAAATTCTACTTGCTGTAACATAAATCTATTTTCTCCCATTCTAATTTATGAAATGGCTGAGGAAAGTGGTTTGCAATGTCTTTTCAAAATAAAGAAATAACAACCTAACCTTTCTTTCACTTCAGTGTACAATGGTCTAGCGGTTGAAACACGGACAATAAAATACTCAAATCATCTTCCATATCACTGATTCTTCATTTTTTTCTTTTCTTCTTTTTTTGATAATCATCTCACCAGTATTTGAGCCAATCTACTTCTTCTGCCCTGAGCTCTACTTTTGCTTTAGTAGCTATAAAGGAGCAGATCTCCCATTTACTCCTCTTTCTTGGGTGGGCACGGGGGGTACCTTCATGATGTGGCAGCTGCTTAAGCCAAGAAAAGCCCTGGTTTGCTGACTCAGAACTTTTTTTTTTTTTTTTTTGACGTGGACCATTTTTTTAAAGTCTTCATTGAATTTGTTACAACATTGCTCCTGTTTTATGTTTTGGTTTTTTGGCCACAAGGCATGTGGGATCTTAGCTCCCTGACCAGGGATCCAGGGATCGAACCCACACCCCCTACATTGGAAGGTGAAGTCTTAACCACTGGACCACCAAGGAAGTCCCTCAGGACTTTTAAGCACAGAAATTTGTACATAAGTGCTTGAAAAATAAAGAATTATAGGACTGGTATCAATCTAAAAGCACATAAACAATTTGCAAGTATCAAAGTTGTAGACTTGCTAATTTCTTGGCAAATTTCAATATGACAAAAATCACTAAAAGGTGAAAACCTCAATTAAACAAGCAATTGTCTTAACATGGTTAAACATGCGACATTTTAATGAATTAACTTTGTAAATCTTAGGGAAAGAAAACAAACTGCTTCTCCTCTAATATTTTGGAAAAGATGACAAATTACTTTGCTCAGGTATTGTTTACTTTTGCTGATTTTATTAATCATGCCAGCAGTTCAAAACAGACACCTGAAATTGCTAGGGTTTCTGAGGAAAGCCTATTGCTATATTTGGAGTTTTGTTATTTATAGCACTTATTTCCTTCTCCTAAAAGGTTGCGATAGCAAGGATTAAAAATGTTTCTTAAAGAATCTTGCAAATGAACATAAAATGTTTAGAGGCCCGACAACTTTCTTTCGCAGCACTGTACTCTCTCACAGAGTGGCTTTGCAGGAGGCTATTTAACTACAGATATATGGATCTTCCAGAAAGCCCCAAACTATTTGCAGTAGATCCTCATTATTTGTAGATTCTGTATTTGTGAATTCACCTATTGGCTAATATGTATTTGTAACCCCCAAACCAATACTCAACGGTGCTTTCAGGGTCATGCACAGACATTTCAGGGTCATTTACAGAGTGGTAAAATTTCTGAGTCACCCAACATGCACATCCCAGGCTGAGGCTCTGCCTTCTTGTTTCACCTCTCATACTGTAAACAAGTATACTTTTCTCTGTCTATTTAGTGCCACTTTTTTTGTTTTTGCATTTTGTGCTTCTTTTGATGATTTCACTGTTTAAAATGGCCCCTGAGAATGGTGCTGAAGTGCTGTCCGGTGTGCCTGAGTGTAAGAAGGTTGTAATGGGCCTTATGGAGAAATATGTGAGTCAGATTAGCTTCATTCAGGGCATGAGTTAAGGCTGCTGGTGGCCAATGAGTATACTAAACAAGGTGTCTTTAAACAAAAACACATAAACAAGATTATGTATTGATTGGTTGACAAAAATGTGGTCAGAGGCTCAAAGAAACCAATCTTGTATATTTCCCTTATGAACAATGGCTTGATATTTACTAATTCAGTGTTCAAAATAACTTTGTAGAGCATAACTACCATGGACTGTGTTATTTCTAATCAATTTGGCTATGGTATACCATCCCAAGGAGAAGCTGCGTCGGGAGAAAAGCAGAACATTCACATTTCTTTAACACTTTGTTCCTAGATATTGTCCATTTCTATTTAACAAAAATCCGTTCTTTAGATTTGGGGATTTATTAAGAGTGTTATCTCCAATCTACAGCAAACAAGCAAACAAAAAACTTTACTTCTATGGATTGACCATGGTGATTTTGGGTCTAACAACATTACTTTTCTTATACAATCCAAATTCCTAAAATCACCACTCTTTTTCCTTTTCAGTATCTTCTGATTGGGAAAAAACATGTTTCAGGAAAATATTTGACATGCTCTACCTTAAAAATCCCAAAAGTAAAATTTTGAACACTACAAACCCTATATATGGATAGATGCCAACATCAAATAGAAGGGAAAAAAAAAAACGGAGTTTGTTTTTGTTTTTGTTGCTGGATTTCCTTGAAAGAAAAAGCCTTTAGCAATATTATAAATCTTTCCCTAGATGGCTATCACATGAGTAGATGGTTTCAGCCCACTATTTCAGTCATTTTGGGAAACAATCCAATCCTTCATATCCCTTTCCTTCTCTCTCCACACTTGCTCCCTATCCGATAAGGCCACTGGCACCAATCCTCCTTATTAAAAAAATTACTATATGCCATATGAATTTTAAATTTAAAACACTGTTTTAATTTGGGAACTTAAGACAATGCAATAAACATTTTTGTGTAATACTTTTGCCTACTTAATTGTCAGAACCTGTATGAGCTTAGCAGCTAATCAATCTTTATTTCCAGAGAAACAGAATCCAACAGTGTTATGTGTGTGTACGTATATATTCTGTGTGTGTGTATTATGCGATTGTCTAGGCTGGCAAGTCCAAAATTATCCGTCAGACAGGAAAGCTGGAAACTCAGGCAGGAGTCAGTGCGGCAGTCTTGAGGCAAAATTTCTTCTCAGTATTTGCTCTTAAGGCCTTCAACAGATTGGATGAGGCCCACCCAGATCATTACTTAAAGTCAACTGACTGTGGATGTAAACCACAACTACAAAATACCTTCACAGCAACACTCATATTAATGTTTAACCAACAACTGGACACCACAGCCAAATGACGTTGACACCTATAACTAACCATCACAGTACCCTACCCCATACAGTTGCCTCCAATGAACACGAATAAGCAATAGGGAAAAAGAACAAACTGAGGCAAGAGTCCTGGGCTTAAACCCCAGCTGTCTCACTAACTGTGTATTTTTAAGAAAGTCACTTTTCTTCCCTGAACCTCAGTATGCTTATTAAAGAACAAAGGAAAAATGAAAGGGAGGGAGGGAGGAAAGAAGGAAGGAAGGAAAAAAATGAATGAATGTATAAGTAAATGAAGAAATAAATGTCAAAGTTCACTTCTGGAAAGAACCCAAAGTTACAGTACTTGAGACTACAGGAAAAAAAATGAGAATAAAAAACAGTCCCCAGTAAAGACGCAGACCTACTAGAGAATGGACTTGAGAACACGGGGAGGGGGAAGGGTAAGCTGGGACGAAGTGAGAGAGTGGCATGGACATATATACACTACCAAACGTAAAATAGATAGCTAGTGGGAAGCAGTTGCATAGCACAGGGAGATCAGCTCGGTGCTTTGTGACCAGTTAGAGGGGTGGGATAGGGAGGGTGGGAGGCAGGGAGATGCAAGAGGGAAGAGATATGGGAACATATGTATATGTATAACTGATTCACTTTGTTATAAAGCAGAAACAAACACACCATTGTAAAGCAATCATACTCCAATAAAAACATTAAAAAAAAGTGAAAAACAAAACAAAAACCAGTCCCCGCTTTCCAACAATTTAGACCTGACAAGTGGTAAAGAAGTCCAGCTTGCACATATGAACATTTATAAACATAATACAAACATATTAAGAAAGCAATACAGAAGTAAATGCATCTAATGCATAAAGAATTCTGGTGTAAGACAAACAAGAGGCACATTCTCAGACTATGAAGGGTCAAAAACCAAGCACAATGTATGAGATCAGCCATCCAAAGACACCATAGTAGAGGGATCTAATTGTGGTTTTGTAAACCTGGATTACCTTACAAATTAATTGATAAGGATAGAGTGTTGCAAAATTTAAAACAAGGTAACAAAGCAACATCTTTAGAATGACACTATTGGAATGGAAAATGTAAAGGAGAACTGTAATTCAGTCAGTTGGAGTGACAGATAAGAGATTAGAACCTGAAGATCCATCAATGTTTATATCAAATTATCCAAGGAAAAGAACCTTATCAGGTGACCCAATAAGGCAATGAGGTTTTCCCATAACCTAGATGGAATATCCCTCAAGACTAATCAATTCCTTATGTTTCAATTCTGAGCCAATTTAGCAACTTTCCAGTTACTAACGCTGCTTCATAGGCCTCTTGCTATGGAGAGGCAATGCCCTAGAAAGGCATATCAATCACTGTGAATTGATAAATAGGCATACTGGTTCATAAAGATATTTTGTGTGAGTTTTATTAGATGGCGTTTGTCTTTGAGGAGCTATAGCAACTCTGGCTGGAAGGAAAAAATAAAATTTCTGGAGCTTAAAATCTGAGAACCAGAAACTGTACCTCAGTGAACCAGTCATGTGATAGGCCAGCTTGACAGGCCATGCCTGACAGGCCTTTCTGTACTCCTACCCAGTACTGGTCTCTGAGTCATTCCTATATGTTGAAGCCTGAAAGGACCCAGAGGATTCAGAAAAAAAGACGGAGGATAAGTATTTTAATGCACAGAAATTTTGAGTAGACCATTCTTGATGGAGAGAAAAACATAGCTAAGGTTTCCCCAAGATGGGGAAACACAATGTATGTACTGATTAGAATCAATAATCCAATTTATTCTAATTCAATCTTAGGAAGATTGAAAAAGAAGATTGTACAGGTAGACTGGGTATTTGGAGCACTTTAAATGACCAAACCGGATAATGATTTTTATTTTATTGGCAATAGGAAGCCACCAAGTTTTGATTTTTCTTTTGAGCTGGTCAATATCAAAATTGTAAGTACAATAGCATAATTAATTTGTTAAGAGCACAGTAGATGTCTTTGAGGAGAGAGGGACTGGTAAATATGAAGTTTACGGCAACAGTCTACATAGGAGATAATAATAATCCAAGCTGGAAAGATGGCTGTTGGAATAAAAAATAGAAGATGTAAAGGTGAGACCCTAAGGCAAGGATAATCACTGGGATTCACTACGCATCTGACTGAATGTGAAAGATTAGGGGCCTAGAAAGGTTGACATGGACTCCAAGGTTACGAGTAGGAGTATAATAGTGCCACTAAGAGAAATACACATGCCAGGGAAAAAAGCAGACATAGGATAGCAGGAAAGACGAATAGGTTGGGTTTAGACAATGTAAATTTGGCCTTAAATAGTGAACCCACTTGCAGATGCTAACCAGTGATATTAAGAGATTCAAACCATTAACACGTAAAAATGATGTTTGCCATGTACAGAACAGCATACCAATAAATTTTTTTTAAAAGAGCAAATGTGAATATATATACACATATTAAGGAGAAGAAAGGAACATTAAAATATATCAATTAATCCTGGAAGTTTTCATGAGAGAAAGGTGCTTTGAGCTATATTTTCAAACATCTATAATACAAAGATAGGATCAAAATAAGGGGATTGCCTTTTCAGTGGTGACACAACATGGTAAAAAGCTGACACTAAATATTTATTAAATAATTGTACTTAATATTATGTATAGTTGGGGACTTTTCTCAATGAAAATAAAGGTAGCATATATTTACACAATGATACAGATCTCTTAATTTTAAAACAAGCTGAATCACCATTTTTACACAGATCTTTTACTTTCATTTGTATACCTATACTTTGCAAGTTTAATAATTTAATAAAGCACATAATGAATGCCTATGAATATATAATATATAAAATATTGTTAATAAATACACTGCTTCCTCTGTTTCCCTTCAATTAAAAATATTAGCAAGTTATTAATGGATAACTTCATTATAAATCATGGGCAAACTGACTCAAGTTTTTAAGGACTATACATTTAAATGGTAGAACTATCATGTTTTTTATTTCACAATTTGAACAATCTATAAAATAATATTTCAATTATTTAAAGTTACTGTTTGTTTATGACTGAGAGAGCTCACAGTCCTAAGTTGAAAACACAGGTACATAAACAATTACAGTAAGACACACGTAATGGATATTTTTAGGCGTCATCCTGGCTAGGCTATAGTACCCAATTATTTAATCAAACACTAAATATAAATGTTGCTATAAAGGTATTTTGTAGATGTGATTAGTATCTATTGTCCATTAACTTTAAGTAGGGAGATTACCCTCAATAATCTGGATGGACTTCATCCAAAGAGTCAAAAAGCCCAAGAGCAAAACAGAGGTTTCCCTGAGGAAGACGAGGTTCTGCCCCGTAACTGTAATATCAGTTCCTGCTGACAGGCTGCCCTGTGGATTTCAGACTTGCCAACTCCTACAGTCACATAAGCTAACCCTTTGAAATAAACTTCTTTACACACACACACACACACACACACACACACACACACACACACACACACACACACACCCCTTACTGATCTGTTTCTCTAGAGTATCCTGACTAATACAACATGATAAATGCCATGGCAGAAGTATGAGCACACAAGGTGAACAACCTGTGAGGTTAGGAAGGTTCCACTGAGGTGATATCATTGGTTGAGTCTTTTGAAGCTATGGCACCAGGCAGAGAAGGGAGCAAGGCTAGGGGGCTGTAGTGTAATCCAGGTGCACATAGGGAATGGTCAGAAGCTCTGCCTTGGGAATTTCCCTGGCAGTTCTGTGGTTAGGATTCTGTGCTCTCACTGCTGAGGGTCTGGGTTCAATCTCTGGTCAGGGAACTAAGATCCCACAAGCCACGCGGTGTGGCCAAAAAAAAAAAAAAAAAAAAAAAAAGAGAGCGTGTGCCCGAGAGAGAGTGCCTGACTCAACGGTAAGTTAGCTCTTATTACAAACCAAAAGAAATAAAATCAAAATCCTTTCTGTATAATCAGCTCACAATATGGTTGAACCAGAAGCTCTGTCTTGATGAGTCGTGCTCTGCCCGGGGGTGATGGAAGACACAGGGGAATTTTAAGTGAGAGAGAGGCATGATGTGAATTATATTTTAGAAAGATTGCTTTTGTGAGGCAAAGTGTAGGAGACAGGTGACACCAGTCTTACATTTCTGCTCTCTCTTTACAGTAAATGTTATAAAAACTCGCGTAAATCGTTTTCTATTAATACTCATGGTTGCAATTATAAAGAACGCATGGTAGCTGAGGAAGCTGAATGAGTTAATACACTCCAGTCAGTGGTATACAAGTCAAAACCCAATCTAGCAAGCTGAGTCTTTACTCTTCACAACCACAGCAAGCTGGAGATTTTCCAAATGTTCCACCCACCCATAGACAGGAATATGTAAAGGGCGAGGCAACAATCTAACAACACTACTCTACATGGTTTACAAGACTAAACTGTTCAAAAGCAGTTTTCCAGCTAACAATCTAGCACTTTTGGTCCTTTCCTGACAGCTGACAGAGATACCAAGAACCGTAATACTAGCCTGACCCTCCTGTATGCTGTCCACCCCTTACACGTGTCCAAAGTCTCCCCATTCCAGAACCTTGTTTCAACAAAGCACTAACCTGAAAACATCAAGAGCACTAGACGCTCTCAGCAAGTACCAAACCAGTAGTAGAAGAAGCCCAAATGCGCTTCTTTGTGCTACCATCCCCACATATAACCCCGACTAAGAAAATACATTCTAATTTTTAAAACAGTTACCACAGCAACAAACTGAACAGTTAAAAAGCAATGAACTTAATCAATGCAAGTCATTGTTGGAAAGATTATCCCTTAAGACAAATCTCTCACTGCTAAGATTATTGCTATTTATCTGAAGTGTTTTCTGAAAAGGTAAGAATGACTGGCTGAGGGCTTCAGATCAATGAGGTGGGGTTTTTTTCTTTCAATGAGCTAAATCTCCCAGTAGACCTAAGCTACACTTTTAATCATGACATTAATCGATAACAATTACACCCAAGAGAATGTCAGCATAGGTTTTCCAGGAAATCTCATAGGGCTTAAACTGCTATACTTGTAGAAGTAGTCAATATTATGTGTTGTAAAATAGAATTCAGGTTGATTTCTTCCTATTTCCCTCGAGCAGAATTTTGGTGCTGCAGGGGCAGAAATGTTAGCCTGGTGCATCTCAACCATTAATGTGCTTAAGAATCACCTGGGGATCTTGTTAAAACACAGATTCTGAGTCGGTTGGTCTGGATGGGGCCTGAGATCTGCATTTTTAGAAGCTCCCAGGTGATGTCAGTAGACCATCCCTGAAGTAGCAAGATGACAGAATACATTACTGACTGGTCAGGAGAAAGAGCGAAAGACAGCACATCGGCAGAGGGATGCTTACAAAAGAAGGACTTGACTGCAAGAGATTCTGCTTCCAGATTTTCCACCCCAAACTGCCCTCCGTGGAAAATCACTGAAAAAAATGGCAATACTATACTTACCTTATAGAGCAGCATTTTCCAAATGGATCCCAAGGAGCCCTAATTATCTGGGATATTAATAGGTGTTGTCAGAAAAATAAGATGCTAATAGGAGACTCAATGGTCATGTAACTGAGGTAAACAAATTGCTAACGTGTGTTAAACACTTACTATATGTCAGGCATTGCTCTAAATACTTAATATGGAATAACTCATTTAATCTTCACAGCAACTCTATGAGGTAGGAACTATATTATTATCCCCATTTTACCGATGTGGGAAAAAAGAAGCAAGGAGAGGTTAAGTAACTTGCCTAAAGTCACAACACTGGTGAGTGGTAGAGCCAGGATGCAACTCCTGGCAGGCTGCCTCCAGAGCAGAGACTCTGATCTCTGGAACATAGGCACATTTCAGTGTTGATGGGAAGTGTGAATCACTGCAAGGTGACAGAGTACTTTTAAGTTGCCAGTGAAGGGGAATAGGGGATGGAGAGGAAAGAGGAAAACTGAGAAGTTAGGGTAAGACAGGAAATAAGAACAAGCTGGAGAAGGGAAAATTTAGAAAATGGAAGTAATATTTGGAGAAAAATAGATTTAGGAGAGTGCTGTGTTAATGGAAGTAGCATCCAACCAGACACAGATGCAAATCTGCTTGGCAAATAAACGCCCCAGAGAGGAAAGCAAGTCAAGTGGTAGATCTCACCAACTACAGGAGGACAGGAACAGTTTACTTCCACCAAATATACAAAAAAGCACTCAAAGACAACAGTCATGATTATCCTTACACAAATTACCTAAGTTACACATTATCTGGGCCCCCTGCTAGGTCTCTTTCTTCTTCCTACAGGATTGTTTGGACATTTTGCTTCTAATCAGCAACTTTGTGAAAGTAGGGAGAAGAGAAGACGATTAAGTCAGGGTTTGGGGGTTTGTTTTTGCTTTTTTTGTTCTTATTTGGGGGTCTAGCAATAGGTTTGGACCAGGAAGATTAGCATGTGAAACTAATGATGAAAATACGTTCTTATTAAGCCTAGAATTCAATGCACCCTCTTTGCCTGGCCTTCATGTTGCTGGGGGAAGAAATGTGCTGAGTGTACCCAGCCTGAAGTATATATAGTCTGAATCAGAAAACAGCTAGCACATTATGCAGAGTAGACTTCAGGTCAGGCAGAACTATAAACAAAGCAGTTGTTTGCTTAGATGAGAACTGGAAAACAGTTCAGATTGTTCAGACAAGCATTAAAACAAAAACTGACCTCGGAAACTTTTGACATTCACTGATCCCTGATGCAATATATATGCAGAGATACTCACGGAAAACTCTAGCACTAGCTTAAGGAAAAGAAGACCTTAACTGGAGACAAGGAACTGCCTTTTAGCATCCCGAAAGGATCTGATATGTAAATGTATTTACAGCTACCAAAATGAAGGTACTTTTTTCAAATAAAACAAGAGAGGGCCTTTGGTCTCCAAGATAGAAATGTGTCCTCAGAGCTGTACTTATTCTTCATCATCACCTCGCCCCCAGGAGCACTGCTGCCTGATAGTTACAAGGCACCTCTTTTTGTAGGGCTCTAAGGTGAAGCAATCTAATTTTGTTATGCTAGTACTTCAACCCACATTTACAAACTTTTCAAATAGTTTAATTTTATCTGAATGTTTTTCATCAGCATGTTCCTTTTTTTTTTTTTAATAAGAATCCTTCATTGTTCCAAGACACAAATCATATCCCTTTGAATTCCAGACGAAAACATTTTAGGCCTATTTATGATTGTATTTCAATAGACATGTATACACATGTAAAGCAGTTTCAATGTTATTTAAAAATGCACTTCAATAGGTCTCACTGTGTTGATATTAGCAAGGCACTCAAGAAAATGCTCCCAGGTGGCAGGCACCTGCTCCGGCTTTGAAACACCAACCTCAAAACCTATAGTCAAGCACCGAAATGGGGAAGAGCAACAAACTATATATTTCAGCACCTAGCAGTTTTGGCAGCTCATTTGGAACTGGTTATTGCCAGCTGGGCATCTTGCCATTTCCTTGAGGCAAAATTAAAGTGGAAGATGCAAGGGTTTTATTGTAATTTTCCACCACATATTTATATCATTATGGGTTTTGTGCTGCTCCAGTCCCCGCACAGTCTCACTGAATATCTTCTTATTATGTCAACGAAATTTGAAGCAAATATAGGATGATGCGGTGGAAACAAGTGGGCAATGTGTACAGTACATGATTGCTGAAGTTAACACTGTGCCTATCAGAATGGGCTCCAGAATTTGCAGGGCCCCATGCAAGATGAAAATGTGAGGTCCCCTGTTCAAAATGCAGAGTAAAAGTTCTAGTAAAGGTACTAAAGTATCAAGGTTTCCCTTTTTCCTGCAGTTCCTCTCTCAACCTGCCATGGTGTTGTTTATTTGCTACTCAATGTTTCAATCCTTCCGGCACAGGGATACCTGCAGGGTGAGTGCAGATCTGGGTACCACCCCACGTGTGCTCCCACAGTGCACACTAACAACCCACCCACTAGGTACTGAGCTCCCCTCCTTCCAGCCGCAGACCAGCGCTCTGCACACCAACCGGGGAGCTTAAGTCAACTCAGGCATCTCCCAACCCACAGACCCTCCCCCGCTCCCCGGGAGCACTGCAAGCTCTACTCAAGGAGGTGCCTGGATTGGGTACCTGGACTGTGGTGGGTGAGACGTTCGCCCTACTGAGGTACTGCTGTGACACTCCAGGATGTGGATGGCCGCATCAGTGTCCTGTCCTGAGACATCCTAGGCTCTTGCTCCAGACTCTGAGCCTCCCCTGCCAGGGGCTGAAGGCAGCAGCAGTTGTGGGGCAGAAGCAGGGAGGAAGAGGCCAGGTCCTTGGGATCCTAGGAGTTGGGGAAATGAGCAGTAGAGAGCAGAAGAGAACCCATCCCAAGGAGGCGGTCTCATCGTGTTGATGTTAGCAAGGCACTTAAGAAAATGCTTGCTAATGATATTAGCAAGGCACGCACCTGCTCCAGCTTTGAAACACCAAAGCTTCCACCAAACCTAAAGCTCCCAGTTCCGGGCCACGCTCCGTTATCCTATCAGACTTCACTAACAAAACACAAATTCAAACATAAAACTAAGGACTTCAAGTCAGGAAAGCCAGAGCACTGAATTCCAACTGAGTGCTCTGGTCACAGGCCCGTGAAGCCAGCCCTGATTCATATAAAAACCCAAGGCCTGTGCTTACTTCTGCAGTATACACACTCAAATTGAACAACACAGACACATAGGATGACATTCAAATTCATTATGTGCTCCCTATTTTTATTTTATAGAACGAAATACAAACACACACACGTACACACACACACAAATAAGTACAAACTGGGAAAATCTGAGTAAACCTGGGTAAAGGTGGATTGTATCAATGTTAGTATCCTAGCTGTGATACTACACTACAGTTTTGCAAAATGTTACCACTGGGAGAAACCATGTCAACTGTACAAGGGATTCTCTGTATTATTTCTTACAAATGAATATTTTAATTATCTCAAATTTGAAAAAAGATCCAAGGCCTATTAAACGGACAAAATACAGCATACAGGAGATCATTACCAAAACTACCTCTACCTGGATATATTCAGAACGTTAAATTGTATATAATTTGACTTGACATGATGTAAAAGAGCGATCCTTGAAATAACTAGCTCAAACACAAGTCTGCAATCAGCACGTTAACCACACAGTGTACTATCAGGAGGAATGTATTCAGCTCTACTTCTTGTTGAAACTTCTCTTATCTACCTGAGATAAAATGAAAACACACCATCGAGAAACTGCAGAAATACACTGGAAACTGAAGTGGTCTACACAAAGCATGCCTTTATTCACAAAAGAGGGAGAAGTGTGTATGGAAGAGCACAAAATCAACTTTAAAATGTTCTTGCATCCGAAGAGTTGGCCGGTGTACCATTTACAACTAAAAGGACATATTTGATGCTGGTACAGTGACTTAATTTTTATATACAAATATAAAACATCTTCCCTGTCAGATGCTGAGACATCACAAATATAACGGGGGAAACTCTGAATTCTGCAGGCTGAGTTCCCAAGGAACTGAGCCAGGTGAGAATTCCATGTTGCCTTTTAGGACTGTGTATGGGAGCAAATACCCAAAGGGGATGGATCTCATCACAGTCTGAGGGGAAGGGGAAGGCCACTTCTATAGGGCCTCAGGAACAGAAACTGCCCAAAGGGCACCTAATTCTACCCTGACTTCCATAAATAAGGTAAAAGAAGAGATGCTCTGAACACCACCGAGCCCAGCACACTGGAAATACTCACCAGACTTTAACAATTTATATCAACCATAGCAGCCTGTTCCCACTCTGACCTCTCAAGCGCTCAGCACCAACTCCATATAAATTATGCATCCAATTACGATTTCTTGCTCCACCAGACAGTGCTCATAGCCAAGATAAGCTCACCTTTGGTTCAAGCCAGAACTTCGCAGAGACCTGAAGAACTGATTAAGCAATGAAAGAAGTTTGAGATTCAAATTCATATTGCCACTGCTAACTCTGCACCTCTGGGTAAACCACTGGGCTGTTTATTAGTGAAATGGAATTTGAATTTCAAAGATAGATGAATATTCATTCACTTTGGCTAATTACATACCAAGGCATTCAAAAAATATTTGTTGAATGAAAGACTGAATTAATGAATGGATGTGCACAGACATCTCTCCAACCTGGCTTTTTTTCTCTTTCCTAGCTAAATTCCCTTTCAGCTGCATTTCGGAGTTAACATATCAAAGTAGAGGGGGAGGAACCACAAATAAAACAGCACTTTGCTCACGACCTCACTTGACTGTATAGTGCAGGCTCAGCTACGTAATTAATCACTGTCAGCGCCAGTCGGACGTGGATCAACAACTCCGTCAGGCTTTGCCAGGTGTGGCAAATTACTGCGCCTTCGTCTAGCCAAGCTTTGAGCATGGGAGTCTAACAAAAAGCATTTAAGAACCTCCCCAGGCAGAGAGCAGCGCTGGCTGACTATCACTGTCTCCTTCTCGTGGTGCCCTAGTTTGTTTTGGCAGTCTCCAGGTTCTGTGGATTGCTGGGCTTCTGACTGTGCCAGGGAACTAAGGAACTGGGCTTCTCCCTGGCCCATCTCCGGCCTTCAGGTTTGGCACCGCTCACCTCTCACGTCTGCCTGTGCCCGCACACCTGACTTCCATACACTTTCTCAAAGGTATATTCAAACCCTCCCCACCTGGCGTAGGCGCAGATCCCAGGCTGGCTGCGCGCCCGTCTCAGTGATTCCCTGCTGCCTGCAGGGCTGGCACTGACACAAATGCAGCTCTGTATCTACGCGCCACAGAAACCCTGCCTCTGCTCTACTCTACCATTGATTCCTCAGCACTTGAAATGAAGGAATTTTATTTCATGAAATTTAATTAACTACATGCAAAAGTTTTAATGACTAAGCAAAACATAGGTAAGAGCCAACTTGAATTGTGTCACTATATAAACAGTGTAAAGGAGGGCTCAATATTTAAATAAATACCAGTCCAAAAGAAGATGACAGAATGTGTGGTTTAACATAGATAAACAATGCAAAGTGTTTTGTGTTGATTCTTAGAAACTAGTTTTCTAAAACGTCCCATGGAAATCATTTGCTGCTCCAACTTCCCTGCTCTTCTTCCTAGCTCTATTTCAGAGGTTCCTCACTGGCTTTAAAGTTAAAGAGCTACTTTTAAAAGTGCATCAAATCACCTTTCAATCATCAAAGAAAAATTACCAGTTGACTGAACACTTCTATACCATTAAATAATTAATCATGACATGGCAAAACTACCATTATAAATATCTAAATTATTTAAGATAAATCAATCATACGGTAATTAGCTATTACTTTCTAATCCACTAGTACATCATAATTGACATGAATGCCATAGAGAGTCTCATGATTTATACCCTCCCAGCATATTCTCACCTCTCCATTCCAGAAATTCAGTTTCAAAATGTCCCTAGAGAGAAACTGTTGAGCGCAAGATGTTAAACACAACGAGAAGAAAATTCAAGCACAGAATACAAGCCTTTGGCACAAACTGAGGTATGAAAATGAACACACAAAAGGTGGTGAAATTTACTGGTAACAATCTAATCATTAATCCAAGCGGTACTTAATTAGAGAGCCTGGAACAATTTATAGAACTCTGCAATGGAACATTCGATAAGAACTCAGCCTGATACATTTTGTAGTATCAGCCTCTCTGGAGAGTGGGACATGCCTACTCATCACGGGGTGCTTCCCAGACCATAAACAATGTATGTTCTTTACAAGTCTTTAAGTGGACTCACAGTCCACTGAATACTTCCAGCTGTGCTTCTTACAGTTGGAATAGCACAAATTCAGACTCCATTTTTATTTCCAGATAAACTACAGAAATTATAATAGCTTTTATGTCTACCAGTTTAAATGTGGTGCCTGTTTTCTACATAGTAATAATACTCACTTCTCCATTAACTTAAAAAACTAATTCTACCCTCAGTGGAGGTGTAAGCAAAGGGAACACTTGAACGAATGAAACATAGCCATGTCAGTAATTAATCAATACTCCTCTTAGAAGCTTTTTATCAGCATTTACAGAAATCAGCAGGGAGAGAAAGCCACGCTCCCTGAGCTACCATCTCTGCCTAACAAAAGAACTAACCATGTGCCACAAACTCAGGAATGACAACAGAACCACAGCGGTAGGGAGTTGATTTTCATCTTTTTAAAAAATATGTTTTATTGTTAGTTAAATTTATTGCTATGAAACTTAAATAGTAACATAATTAATAGAAAAATTATTACCCACAAACACAACATTTAAATAACCTGGAAAGTTATTTGCTTTTTAAGTTATTATTCACTGCCCAACATATGAACTTCTTTTAATTAACTACTGTCCTTAATTTCTAGGCGATTTCTTTTTCTAACAGTAAATATATATCCTCAGCCAGGTCATTAATAATCTTCAGAAGTTTACGTTTACTTTGACTTTGTCCTGGGTGAAGATGTTGGTCTAGGCTTCTTTAGCTTTGCTGACGGTGTTAAATTTCAATGGAGTGTAAAAGCTGTTGCTACGGACTGCATGTTTGCGTCCCCCACAAAAATTCATATGTTCAAACTCTAAATCCCCAATGTGATGGTATTAGGAGACAGGGCCTTTGGAAGGTAATTAGGTCATGAGGGTGGTGTCCTCATGATGGGATAGTGCCCTTACATGAAGAGACACAAGAGAGCTTGTTCTTCCTTACTCTCTCCTTGCAACTAAGGACACAGCAAAGCGATGGCCATCTGCAAACCAGGAAACGGGCTCTCACCAGACACCAGATGTGCTGGCACTTTGATCATGGACTTCCCAGTCTCCAGAACTGTGAGAAACAACTGTTTGCTGTTTAAGCCACCCAGTCTATGGTAATTTGGCAACCGGAACTAAGACAGTTGTCATCAGGATATTATGTCCTCAATAAAGTAAATAACCTATTCCATGTAACCCTGTGATTACTAAAAATGGTTTCCACACATTGAAATGATTCCGCATTCCTGGAAGTCCAAGAGATCATGCTTTCTCTGTTGCTACCTTCAGTATAAAATAAATATAAACTACTGGTGATCTACTAGGTTTCAAAAATGACTCATTTTAACTACATTTAGATAAAAGAGACATATTAAGGCCTGAAGGTTTCTAACTATTTTTTCTAAATACACATTTATATACTCTACTTTCATACTAGCTGGGTTTTTGTTTTGTTTGAAGAATGAGGTTATATCTCCTAGGATCATCTTTAAAAACGTGTTTTCTTTCAAGTTTACATACCTAACATCTGTGAAATTTTAAACTAAATGTTCTTCACAAGAACACAGAGTGGGGCTCCTTTTAAATCAAAATGAAGACACACATGACTAAGTAGAGCCCATGGGTGAATAAACAATAGTAACCTTTTAATAATGCCTTCTCTCAACCGAAGCACAGGGATGAATGGCACATTGACACATTTCAACTTTTAAAAAGGTTACATTTCAAAAATGACCTGCAGTTCTTCAGTTAAGGGCCCCCCCTACTTCTCTGAGGAGGACTCTCTGAGGAGCTGTGCATTCTGTTTTCCACTAAGTTATACCATGAAGAAAAAGAATGAGTGTAGTAAAATTGGGAGAGGAGGAAACACTGTTTTTATTTAACAAACACATACCATTCACTATAGTCTAGGCACTATTTTAAAGTATTTTGCAAATATTAACTCAATAAATCTTCGTAACAACTTTATGAGTCGGTACTGTTATATAATACCCATTTTACAGATGAGAATGCAGAGGAACAGAGAGATGCAGTAACTTGTGCAAGACCACTTGGCTAGTAAACTGCATGGGCCAATATCTGAACCCAAGCAGTAAGACTTCAGAGGCCGTGCTCTTAATAACTGCCTTCTCCTGGCCACTGCTTCCCTTATTCTTCTCATAAACTCCACCAAAAAATCCAATAAGAAACCAAGACAATATCTTTATTACAGAAGAAAATGAAACTGTATAGAGCTTTGGAGTTTTTTCCCTTTCAGTTAAAGGCAACATAACTATTTTTCACTAAAAGTAAGAAATAAAAAAAAAAAATTTGACTTACAAACACAAATGACAAAAAACAGCAGGGAAGGAAAAGCTATTTTCAGGTTTCTAGGAGGTTATCATAAACAATGAAGAAAGAAAAACAAATTAAAGTTTTTTAAGAAATGGCATTTGACAGTATCCTTTCTACCTTGCTGCCTATGACAATTTGACGGCACTGTATATAGTGGCTGTGCAGAGCACCCAGGGTGTGAAAATGAAAGATGACCATGCTTGCAAAGAAAAGAGGAGCATATTGTAAGCAAATGTAAATGCACAATAAGGGCTGAATGTTGTGGAAATAAGCCCAGGATGCTTTTCAATTCATGAGTTTAGCTGAGATGGCAGAACAGATGACAAACAACAACAAACAGAAATATCAAACTACACAATTCTCTCCAATAGTGGGGATGAATATCCAGAGCTGCTTATTTAACTCGATGCTAATTTACTTTCTTGTTTAAACATTCTAAATATTTGTTACCTATGAAATATTCATGTATTGTTTTAATACCTTGAGGGTTTTATTCTACAAGGAATTAATTTACAAGTACCTGTAGTAAAAATAGCACACCTTCCTCAAAATAACAGCAAAAGCTTTTATTTAAAGACTTAATTAATCAACATATGGAACTGGAGGTGAATTCAATCTTCTTGACATTTAAAATTTCAAATATTGAATAGTTCACTTGAACTAAACACTTCATTTTATTTTAAAATAAAACAAAAATTGTACCTGTCCTTCAATACAATTATTTTTGTTCCATTTTACTATATTGTTTCATTTTACTAATGAAAACCCAATAGAAGGCATTGTATTTTTTTCTTGCAGTACCATAAGGAGCCTATTTAAACACCCAAAATTGGTTTCTTCAATCTGCTTCTCTTGGGTAGAAATCTTTTTTGAAGGATCTGTTTTATTTCTGTGTGAAGTTTCACAAATATTATCAAGTTACTCAAAGAAAATTAAGTAATAAACAGTTTTAATGTAGTAATTCCTTGTATTAGATGTGGTAATAACTTATTAGCTCAAATCCAAATCATTGTTAGTTTAAGAAAACAAAATGATTAAGCAAAATCTACAGAGACATATCAAACCTCCAAAGAAGGAATGTTCTACTAAAAAAGAGGGTGAGGTATAGTGTATTCTTCAAAAGTCAGTGTCGTAACAGACAAAGAAAGGTTGTGGAAATGTCCACATTAAAGGAGGTAGACATAGTCACCAAACACAATCCCTGACCCTAGGCTGGATCCTGTACTAGAGGGGAAAATGCTCTAAAGGAAGTTATTGACTCAGCTGATAAAACTGTCATCTGAAAGATAGATTACAGTATTTTCTTAGTGATAATTTATTGAAATTGATAATTATACGCTGATTGTATAAAAGAATACCCTATTCTTAGGAAATACACCCTGCAGTAAATGGATGGAAAGACCCATCTCCTGAAGATGTCTGTAACATCCTCAGATGGTTCAGGAGAAAAAAAAAAAAGCATGAGAATGAGGAAGAGGTAAATGGGATAAAATGTTTAGGTGAATCTGGGTAAAGGTAGAGGAGTGTTCTTTGTATTATTTTTATTGTTTACAAATTTTATGTGAAACTGAAATTATTTCCAAATAAAAAGTTAAAAAAAAGCAACAATGAAGAACTATTGACCTGAACCAGAAGTATGAATTAAATCCCACAGATTGAGCTCACTCTTTACAAGACACAGAAGGAGAGTCCCTGAAGCCTGCCCTCAAGGTATTGATTTTATGTCATGGACTATCACAGACATTCAGGTCTCAAAAGACCTTGGTGTATATGGAGTGCCAGTTATTTCTGACACTAAGGTCTCACCAGAAAGGTACTCCTGGATACACTCAAGTTCCTCAGCAACTATAAGCTCACAGTCTCCATAATGAGAAAGCGAGGCTCATCTACCTTAATACAATGGTTGCAGGATCACAAAGCCACCCCTCACGTGCCCTGGAAATAAGGCTCACCCACACCACCAATCCAGAGGCTACATCTTATGGCTACAACTCTAGTGGTCTGACTCAGTGAATGTTTACTTAGTGCCTACTCTGTGCAGGCACTGGGCTATGTGCTGGGAAGAGAAAGATGAATAAGCTTTGGCACTAATCTTAAGGAACTCACAACGTAAGGAGAAAAAGACCTAATTCCATAATTACAGTAGAATATATGAAATACTGATGTAATAAAGGTACATATCAAGTATTCTGAGAAGGACTAAGCACATACGTGAGACTTGGCTTCATTCATTTATTCGAACGTTTACTTTGTGTCAGGGAAAGGGACCTTAAAGACGGGTGACAACCTCCAGCTGACAGACGAAGAAGTGAGACAGGAATTTCAGGTAAAAGCAAGTAATAACATGAGACAATGGCACAGAGGCATGAAAGCGTAAGCTGCTTTCAGAGATTAGGAAGGGAATCACCATGGCTGGGAGCACAGCATCTCCTGTGAGTCTGGTTAGCAGAGGAGGTAAAATCAGTCCGAGCCAGATCCCAAGTGGCCTTGTAGAGCATGCTAAGGAGCTGCCAGCTAATCTTCTTGCAGACGGAACGGCAGAGTATTTTCAGCAGGAAATTTCAAGTGATTAAATTTTTATTTTAGAAAGACAATTTTGGTTGAAATGTTAGCATACATTATCAAAAAAGGATGGAGTCAGGAAGAACGGTTCATGTGTAAATTGCATGAGCCTTCAAGAGTTGTGACCAGAGCTTGTACTGAGACAACATCCAGGAAAGAGACATTGAAGGAAGCAGAATGAGTAGGGCTCAGCAACCAAATGATTGTGGGCGATGAGATATGACAGGGATGAGAGTGAAGACACAGCTTTCTAGCTTAAACTCTGGGAGTCATTAACAGTGACTGAGTCTGAAATTCCAGTGTAGTATGCTTCGAGACATTCAATATAGAATTTAGGATTATGGAAAGTGCACTGAAGTTCAGGAGAGAAGTTAGGGTAAATGTAAAGATGCTAGGATCATACTGACGATGATTAAATACAAGATAGCTTTCTTGTATTCTTTAAGGAAGATCGTGTAGATTGAGACGATAAGGATAGATATTTAAAGATGATCAGGGGAAAAAAAACAAGCGAAGAGAAGGAAAAAGAATGAGAGGACAGAATTCTATGGTAACTGGTACTACATGGTACTTATACATGAGTTAGACACCCAGTCAGCACAGTTCTACCAACATTCAACACACAATCACTGAGGGCTATTAGACACCTGATGCTTCGCTACCTGATTATTACACTATCCCAATTTCCTACTATATCTGAATAAGATAGTCACTTTCAAGTTTGGATACAGTGCAAGTTAAATTCTTGTTCTATTCACTCTCTCTTTACACACTGAACTACAAAATTAAACAAAAGGCTTTATATTAAAAGGGACTATAATCATGGACGCACTAGAGCCTTTGTAGCCATTCAGGGCTATAATGATAAAAAGGTTCGCAAACTTATTCTTCAACACATTCACCCTTCTTTTTAACATTATTTATGGGGAAAATATTATAATAAACCACGGTTAAAATAGTGCAAACTTCTGATTTCATCATAGTAATACCGGGTGATTCTGGGTTAAACAACAAGCATCCTCCACAGGGAATGCCTGCAGATACGCATGTGAGAGCACATGTGTGTGCACACACCCCACACAACCTCCTCACTCACAAAGACTTCATAGTCAGAGTGATTTTTTACACGCTCTGCCCTCATCACACACAGTGACCAACAGTCTGGTGCAATCACCTATCCTCTCACAGAAACAGTGATACCTGTAATTAGTAGCCCAGCATAGCAACTAGGTTTTACAACTAGCTCCCTGAGCCAGTTTGGTGTCTGTAAAATTTTTTTCTTTTTAAATTTCATAATTAATGTACTGCTTGGATCTGCAACGTTCTTGGCCTCCCAGGTCACTACAGAAAGCAATCTGTTTTTCTTGTATAATCATTTGAATAAATAATACCCAGTCATCTGACTACAGGTATTCATTACACATGAGCTATAGAAAATAATCAGTCACAGATCAAGTTTAGAAGCTTCAAAACAAGTGACGTAGGTAGGGATTTATAGAGAAGCCTTCCAGGAGTTTCTTTTGTCCAGATATGATCTGAATTTTATCCCATGTGCATTACACAAACTTCTTTTACATTTTGTGAATATTTTCTTGGGTGAATATTCACTTATGCTTTCTAAATCAGCAAATAAAAGCTCAAATCCAAAATGGCTTTGCCATTGGTCTAGCATGTTAATAGAGCAATAATTATTTTAGTGCTTCACTCTGGGCAGTGAAAAAGATGACCTTATGATGAACCTCCTGTAAGAGAAACAGTATTGTTTATAAATAAAATCTCATGCTGAGATCCTTAGCTTCCAAAGGAAGAAAGCAATCACTATGTTTGCAGACAGTTAATGTTCTGCCCTTTACTTTAGGTACATAATATCTAGATTTTCATCAACATTTTTTAAAATGTTGCTCTAAGTACAGAATCCTGGGTTTTGTTCATGCATATATGGAAACTATTCTGTTTAGGGAATATCCCACAAGGAACTAGGATGCAAAAAGGACATTCTTTACTGAGTCTTGCTACTAAGAAAATACTCCCACAGTTCGTGGTTCAGTACTACCACATTCTTAAAGGTTATTCTGACTAAGGAAGAGCTGGATATTTCTGTGAAGAATCAAGATACCAAAAAAGTTTTTTTCCAAGTAAATTTTAAAGTTATGCCAACAGTAAATTACACAAAAGACTAATTCAAAATAGGAAACAGTACAGTCATGTTTGAAAGTCACATTTGAATTCAAACAGACCTAAATTCCCAGGTTTACAGGCTGCATGACCTTAGACAAGTTATTTGATTTTGCTGACAATACAGATGGAAATAATTGAATATAATATGTGAATAAACTAAGCCTAGCATTTGGTATCCTCTAGGCACTCACTAAATATTACCTTCCTTCTTGACTCTCCATTTTGATAATGTAAATAACAACATTCCATAATTTTTCATTAGGGAATTCCATAATTTTTCATTATACATATGTGTCGTTTGCATTTCAATGATTACTTGTCAGCCTGTAAAAAAAAGAGTATCACAGGGGCTTCCCTGGTGGCGCAGTGGTTGAGAGTCTGCCTGCCGATGCAGGGGACACGGGTTCGTGCCCCGGTCTGGGAAGATCCCACATGCTGCAGAGTGGCTGGGCCTGTGAGCCATGGCCACTGAGCCTGCACGTCCAGAGCCTGTGCTCCACAACGGGAGAGGCCACAACAGTGAGAGGCCCGCGTACTGCAAAAAAACCCCAAAAGAGTATCACAAATATTCCTCTGTGATACATGGGAAGTAACTGTCACAAGTGGATTCATAAGCGATGTTTAATGTTAGTTACTTCCATAGCCTATGTACTCAGAGAATAATACAAAAGGAAAACTATTCAAATGCACACATATTAAAGTATATATGTGATTAATAAATGTAAAAAAAAAAAGGCTTGTAATTTAAAAATACCTGGGCTCCTAGTCCTATCAGATACAATGATACAAATGACAAAAATCACTCATTGAATACCACATCATCACCTCCTTTGTACTACCTAGTAAACTGGATCAAATATAAAACGCTATTTAGTGGGGCACTGTCTCCATTGCATAACCTAAGAGCTGACATAAAAAGGAAGAAGGTCAAGACCACGTTTGTAAAGCTCTTAAGTAATAGGTCAGAGGACAGAAACATCAGGATGAGACCATTATAAGTTTTTGATGGAAGAGGAAAAAAAGGTTTTGAGTCTTTGGCTCTCAGTTGTAACCATTCCAAAATATATCACATTAATAAACATTTTTCCATCTTAATGATGAATAGCCACCTGCTGAAGTCAAAGAAACAGAAGCCCACTCCTAATTGGAAACAGCAAGACTGTGCGTGTCTTCCGTTGTGTATTTTGGCTCTCCAAATGTTCCATTTGAGAACTCTGAGGGTAAGCCATAGAAACCCCCCAGTACGCCATAAGCTGACACATTCTCAGACACACTGCACGCTTTCAGTTTAATCAGAAGACACATAGTTGGAAAGCACTGCTTGAGGTCCATGCATTTTTTAATCAGTTTGTGTGAATTTTAAGTGAGTTATCAGCTATGGTCAGGGCACAGCAATTCTGTATTTGGAAAGTTCTTAAATGGAAGTAATGGGATCCGAATGTCCTAATGTTCCTTTATTCATTTTAGAGAAACAGCCTCTGTCACACTTGCTACCTTCTGCCAAAGGCTACAGGGATCAAACTTAGTGGTAGCAGACTAAGCTAAATAATGTTTTGTCCAAGTTTCCAAAACAAGCTTTCACAATTTTCCACTTATGAAAATTAAAGTAGGGACTATATCTTAGCATTCTGAACAACCAAAATGATGTTATAAATAAACTTGATTCTCCCACCCCTGCCTTTCAAAACCACCATTTTCTTAAGTGGCAGCAGCACTTGGTGGCCTCTTCCTTTCCCTGCTGCGTGAGATCCATCAGTAGGAATGCAATTTAGGGTCAATATCATTTTCTGTTCAGGGCCCTGTACCAATAATCGGGCACAATGTTAGTGTGTCTCCAATTATAACTGATGTATCAAATGACCTGTCAAAATATTACTTGAAAAACAACTTGACTGACATCAACAGAATGTATTCATATGCAAGAAATGTATTCACCATAGTGATGAAATTGTACCAGGAACTCTGTTAAGTACATTCTTTAACTGGTTGCCATTCTAGGTGACTTGGAGATAGTTTATATAATTGGCCATATGAAATCCCTATGTAGATAATTGAGGATATGTCTTGTTCAGGTTTGTTTTTAATTAAGAGAGACTTGTGGTTACAAATATCCCAGCATTTGTCAGTAATGATGACAACAAAGTATTTAGTCCAACTGGACCTAGACTCAGTATTTATCCACTTGTCAGAACATACTGAAAAAGCCAGAGAATTAATCACCTCAACAGGGGATCCTATGGGAGGACTGGAACATCCATGTTTTAAAATTTCATTGAATATGAGAATTTTCCAAAGAGAGATAATACTTTTGGTTCTGAAATCTAGTGGGTCTCCAGTTTTCCTTAGTGAGGAATTCAAAAGATAAGTGTTCTTGTCTGGGTTGCAGAAGAGATAGTTTCCCAGATGTGTCAGGAAATGTAATAGGTGCTTCCTGATGAAGTAAGAATAAAGACTTAACAGAGTCCAAAAGGGAAAATAATGTATAAAAAGATTGTTTCTTTATAATGTCATGATTGCAGAGGTATGTGTAGAAAGCAAAGAGATATGCGAGGCAGATATGAGGTCTGAAAAAGTGATACTGGAACTGACACTTGACAGACAATAAGCAGCAGCAGTTGGTCAGGCTAAGAGCCATATTTTTGAATATGTGTGTGTGTGCATGTATGATTTGTATATATGTGTGTTTGTGAGAAGTCACTGCCCTGAGGCAGGGAAAATTCACTCTAGTAAAAGTAGCATAAATTTCAACGGGATAGAGAATGAGAAGTAGATATTTTCCAGATCATCAAGACTTTCATAGCAAGTTTATACCATGGTATGGACCTAATTTCCAAAGGGACAGTATGTAAAGAGTTTAAAAGGAATAATGACATGGCTTCATTTACATTTTAGCCGTATTACATCAAATGTGGTTTTAAAGATTGGACTGTTGATCAGCTGTAACTTTCTGAAAAGGACCACCAATATTTTGTCAACACTCCCCCATCAAGAAGTGGGGTCTGCAACCTTTTCCCTGAAATCCAGACAGGCTTGTTATTGCTTCAACCAACAGAGTGCAGTGTAAATAATGACATGTAACTTCCTAAGCTTGCTCTTAAGAGACAAAGGACCTTCGACTCTCTTAGAATTCTCCCTCTTGAGCATCTCAATTCTTAGGCTTAGAAGCCTAAACCACATGGCATGGGCATAGACCGTCTTCAATCATCTTGCCAGGGAGCCAGACATAATACTAAAGAAGCCTCCAAATGCTTCTAGCCCCCAGCCATTCAATTTTTCCTAGCTGAAACCCCAGACATTGTAGAATAGAGACAAAAAACTCCCTGTGCCCTTTCTTAATCTTGACCTATAGAATCTATTAAAATAATAATAATAAAAAACTTGTTTAATGTCACTAAATTTGGGGATGATTATTACACAGCAATAGATAACTTGAATAAGGTCCATCCTTAAAAGAAATAAGACCCATTACATGATTTTTTAGGTAGTTCACTATCAGATCTTGAAAGTAAAATCCAAAATACACTGCCTTATACAAACTTAATAGGGAAGAGTGTCACAGTATGCTTTCACTTTTCACTTTTTTTTAACTTATACACTTTATTTTTTTAGATCAGTTTTAGGTTCACAGCAGAATTGAGGAAGGTTCAGAGAGATCTCCCACATACCCCCTGACCCTCATATGCACAGTCTCCTCCATTACCAACATCCCCACCAGAGCGGTACACTTGTTACAACTGATGAACCTACACTGACACATCATCATCACCCAAAGTCCACAGCCTGCCTTCGGACACATTCTTGGTGTTGTGCATTCTACGGGTTACAAATATACTTATGTATAATGACAGGTGTCCATCATTCTAGTATCATTGTCACTCCCTTTTTTAAAAACTTTTTTATTATGTACTTTTTAAACCTAAGTATTTAGTTATCTCTAATCTGGAGAAGAAAAATGGTTTGTTTGTTTGTTTCTAGCTACTCTTGATATAACAAGAAACCTTCTTTTATGGAATTACCCTTAGGCATGAAACCCATCATAACATATTTCTCCCCTAACACAGAAACCTCACATTTAAGAAAAATAGAACCTCAAGTTCAGAAACCTTCCCCGCTTGAATCCTAGCATTATGCATACTTTGAAACAGATGTTGTTCTAGTCACGTGTACTCTTTTTATTTCACTAAGTTCATATTTACTGCTAAAATATTTCTTTTAAACTTGCGTTTGCATATCAGGGAAAATAAACAAAACACAAAAATGAAAGACAACTGATTCACTTATTTCCTTGAGGCTGACAGATTTCATAGAAAGTGCTTTTGTAATAAAGAAATATTAATGAAGTAGCAATGTTTTGTGCAGACATTTGCTCCTCTGTCTACTTCATTTATAAATACATTTTAATGAGGTAATAGAGACTACACAGCTCTGCAAGTGTTCCTTTTTCTAACATTTGTTCTGAATTCAAAGATTAGAAACAGCTAATCTGCTGCATTTTGGGGGCTGGTTTATGAATACAGCATTTAAAGCACATTGTTCGAGCATCTGGAAAGCTAACAGCTCATAAATAGCCCATCCTCCCAAACATATGATTAGACAATAAGGGTAATCTGAAATTTGTTTAAAATCAGTAGCCATAAAGTAGATACAGTGTACTACAAATTGTCCCTCCCCCCTCCCTACCCTCCATCCCAGCATGTGTATTGAAACATGCCTTAATGGGCCTTCATTTGCCAAGAAGACATTCAGAGCGGAGTTTGTCTTTGTACAATTAAATTACGCACATTGTCAAATCTTCTCATTTAAGAAATCTATATTTTACTGAATCATATCTAAGAATTAAGTCAGGTCTGCCCTGGAGGTACTCCATGTCCATTCTCCTGTTAGATGATTAAATGCTAATCCTCAATTTTTTTCTCAAGAGATTATTTTCATTCTTACTCAAGCTTGTATATATTTAACCATAACAATCAGCAGACTTTAATAAAAGACACTGTTCAAGTAGACAGTCAACCTTCTAATCAACACACAGAAAAAAATCACATATAACACAATGTTTAAAATTTTTCCTTATTTCATATACATATTTTTTCCTGTCTAGATTAAAAACTACGATCTAACCAACATTTAGAAAAAGTATGACCAGCTTACAGAATGTAAGACATTAGTCCCTGGGAATCATATATACCAAGTTTATAGTAATATCCTGGAAAAACTTGTTATCTAAAAGAAGTCTCTAAAGAGGAAAATATTCTTTATGATTGAAGTATCCCAGAGTCAGTCTGTTTCATAAACTTAAAGTCATGGCTGTAGGAGCTAACATTTATTGAGTTCAGTCTTACTCAAGTGTGTGTATATGTAAGCATACCTGCTAGGCATAGAGATAAGCACTCTACATGGATTATTTATATACTCTTCAAAGCAATCCTATTAAGTAGGTACTACTATTAGTTCCCGTTTTACAGATGAGGAAACCGAGACAAAGTAAGTTTACAAAACAGACCTGGTGTTGCACAGCTACAAAGCTCATGAAATTTTCAAGTTTAGAAGAAACATTTAAAATTGACTTGCTTTGTAGGTAAGGGAACTGAAGCCAGATGGTTTAAGGTCACAAATATATTAGTAGCAGAACACGATCTAACCCTGTTCTTCTCAATCCCAGCCTAATAGTCAATAAAATGTTTTTTATTTCACATTCTGTATAGGGGTTTTTAATTTTTTAGTCCCTTTTGTTCTCCTTATTTGTATTCATCTCTTCCTAAATATGCTGTGTATTCTTCTAGCCCATGCTTTAATCATTCAATGATTATTCAATAATCACTTGTTATAGGTGTTCATAACTGACACATAGAATTATTTTTTATTCAGGTACATATTGTGTACTATAAGTATGTTGCTTTGTCATTCAAAACTATGCCTGGGGGGATTTGTCCATGCAATATACGTATGTATGTCCAAGTCATTATTTTTAATTTCTAGTTATATCCATCCTATGAATATACTGTATTATTATTATTTGTTTCTGTTTTTCATCATAACAAACAATGCTACATAAACGTATTTGTACATGTCTCTTTGGGCTTATTTGCAGAAGTTTCTGGCTCAATGTACATGTATATTTTCAGCTTCACTAGATATGACCAAATACTTTTCCAAAGTGGTTGTATGAATTCACACTTTCACCCACTACACAGTTATCCCTGCTGGACTCCCCCATCAAATTTTCTCTAATGCATATTGTCCAAACTTTCAAACTTTGTTATAAGATATGAGGTGGTATTCTCATTCTTATTTTATGCATTTCCCTGAGTACTAGTTCATTACTATTACTTGTTTAGATTTCCTCTTCTTTAATTCATTTATCAGTCACCCATTCCTCGCCTGGCTTGTTTGTGCTCTTACTGACTTGAAAATTTTTTCTATTTGTCTGTTATGTATGTTGTTTTTTTCCAGACAGAGTTGGCTTTTACCTTTGTTCACAGTATTCTTTATTATACAGGGACTTTAATTTTGAGATAGTAAAGCTTGTCTATTTTTTCCCTTTGACTAGCACAATAAATTCAAATTCATATGAATGTATATATTTTTCTTCCAAGATTTTTGGAAATGGCCCCCTTATTTGTAACTCTCTCAAAGAAAATTAAGAGAAGAATAAGAACTGGACTAATTCCTTCTTTGCATTGAGCAAAATGCTCCTCAAAGTGACTATTTACATCCTTGGTTATTACCAATAAAATTCAGAATTCATCACTTCATTTTCACTGGAATTATCTTTTTATTTTGTATTTTATTTGAAGTAAAAATATTAAAATATTTATAATTTTTGTTAAGATAACATTATCCATCATAACAAGGACCACAGTAACTTATATGATTATATATTTTATCAACTGACCCATCTGTGGTATTTTATTTTATCCCGTTTGTACCTGTACATTTTGCATATGCTTCCTTCTTTATTTAGAGTCAGTTTTTCTTATTACTGAGGTAACTTACATTTTTAAGCTTTCAGAGAAGCTGGAAATACAAATTGCATGTACAACTGAAAAATATTATGTAAGGAAAGAGATTATAAGGACAAAATATATTTTCCCTATAATTCATTATCTGTAGAATTTTAAAATATATCTCAAAAATATGGAAGTTGGAAACAATCCATTTTTGAAAGGTGGGACTTAATGAACACTTTCCCTAGCCTAGATTATTCTTTTGGAAATCATCTGGATGAATTAATAGTATCTTAAACAGTTCTATACATCAAACATCCTGCCATTAGTTATATAACTATGGTAAGTCACTAAACCTCATTTTCCTTTTATGTAAAATAATGCATTAGGCAAAATGATCTACAAAATTCTATTCCTTTATAAGTCTGTTAAACTACACGCACGCACACACACACACACACACACACACACACACACACACACACAGATTCTCAAGGTCCTCAATAGCAGCTGGGAAACTAAAATTTCCTTTTGACATTTGGTTGCCCAAAATGGGATGGGCAACTTCCTTTCTTCAATATATCTACTGAAATAAAAACCATTACTCACAACCCAAAGGCAGTGTGCCTCAGAGGAAATGGATTCTGATGATGTCAGATATTTATTGTTGCTTCCAGAGCAGCAAGAATTGAACAGTCTTTCCTTCCCCATAAAGTAGGAAACATTTCAGTATAAGAATATGTATAAGATAGGATTCTACTTTACAGTTGACCACATTTATCCATTTTCTGCATTCTCTCTGAAAGAACTTTAGTTGATTTATCTTCCTACACATTGAAATTGCTATTTGTTGAATTCAACCAATTTCAATTTCGTATATAAAAAGCAATCCCTTTTACACCTCCATTTTCTATCCATCAGACCCATTACTGGATAGTAGTGAGTTTGAAAAAAAGAAAACGAAAAACTCTCAAGAGAGTAGCTATTCAAACCTCTCAAGGCAAAATACAGAGCAAGGAATATAGCTCTTTTCTGAAAGAGCATGTCCTTCTCCAGCTTCCCGATGGAGATCCTCCCTACAGATTTTGTACTGCAATAGACCTATTCTTCCTTTAAAAATTAATTATATGGGTTTTAATATTAAATTGTATAGGTTCCTAAAATTTTAATTTGTTTTAAACCACACGAATATTTTCAAGCAGGGTTTCTCAGTAAAAAAAAAAAAAAAAAAAAATGTTAATAAGTTTCGTCAAAATGGCTCTAACAGAGACAGAAGCCGTCAGCTGTTCACTGTTCTGGCTGGGGAAACTCATAAATCCAAGTTGTGATTTGGGCAAAATATAGCTGTGCCATTTATCTAGTTTGTGTTAACAAACTATTGTCTCACTTTTCTTGTTTTGTTTGAAACACAGGCCTGATTTTTTAAGTGATCTTCTTTTTCTCTCTAAAATGATTCTTCTTGTTTTATTCATCCAGTGCAAACATCACTGGTGTTACAATAAGATACTTCTTTTTCTTTAACATTAGTCCTCATACATAACTAAGTTCCAGGTTTAGCTTGCCCTAAATCTTAGAACAAAGCAAATTCACCAAAGCATATTCTTAATTATGTAATGCCTGGTCTTCCAGTTTATAGATAATTTACATATAATTAATTTTTCTCCCAATGCTATTGTTTTCTATTTAACTAAATATTAGTGGCATATTTATTTGAAAAGCAATAACAGTAAGTTACAATCATATAGCAGTCATTATGTGTTAGGCACTTTACTAAGCATTTTACAAGGATTATCTCATTAATGCTCCTACATCCTAAGAAGTGAATATTATCCCCACTGTAGGAAGGAGGAAACTGACTCATATCTGTTAAGTAATTAGCCAAAGGTCATACAGCTAAAGATGGTGGAGCCAAGAGTCACAGTCAGGCCGTGGACTCCAGCGTCAATGCTTTTTTTTTTTACTTAATTCATTTAATTTATTTTATTTTTGGCTGTGTTGGGTCTTCATTGCTGTGCGTGGGCTTTCTCTAGATGCGGCGAGCGGGAGCTACTCTTCGTTGGGGTGTGCAGGCTTCTCATTGCAGTGGCTTCTCTTGTTGCAGAGCACGGGCTCTAGGTGCACAGACTTCAGTAGTTGTGGCTCGCAGGCTCAGTAGTTGTGGCTCGCGGGCTCTAGAGAGTAGGCTCAGTAGTTGTAGCGCACGGGCTTAGTTGCTCTGCAGCATGTGGGATCTTCCCGGACCAGGGCTCGAATCCGTGTCCCCTGCATTGGCAGGAGGATTCTTAACCACTGCGCCACCAGGGAAGCCCGTCAATGTTTTTAAATGCTATGAATTACTACCTTCTAGTCCATAATGCTGTATAGAGACCTACTTTTTTTTCTGAAACTTATCCTTTTCCATTTGTGACTTTACAATCTGATTAATATTAACACAAAAAAATACAAACAAATGTAGGAAAACCAACTAAAAGTACATTTAATTAAAAATGTATTCACGCTGTGAATGTTGTTCCAATGCAAAAATAATAAATTTATTTTGTATAAGTACTGGAGCCATTGAAAAGATCAAAACTTCATTGCTTTTACTTAGCAACTTCGTTGTGCTAATGAACGCTAATAACCTTTCCAGCTCATATTTTATTTCCTGCCTTTACTGGCTTGAATAATTGAAAACTGGATGATGGGTTCAGCTTTTGCCTTTTTAACTGGGTGAAAAATCTTATAATTACATAGTACAGTTTACCTCAACAGGCATAACAGAGTAGATTTAAGGAAACTGGTTGTTATTTTAGACCAACTTTGATTAAAAATCTGCTGGTTATTGTTCAAAGACTCTTTTTCGGAGACTTCCCTGGTGGCACAGTGGTTGGGAGTCCGCCTGCCAATACAGGGGACACAGGTTCGTGCCCTGGTCTGGGAAGATCCCACATGCCGTGGAGCAACTAAGCCCATGCGCCACAACTACTGAGCCTGCGCTCTAGAGGCTGCGAGCCACGACCACCGAGCCCAGGAGCCATGACTACTGAGCCCGCGTGCCACAACAACTGAAGCACTGAAGTCTGCGCACCTAGAGCCGGGGCTCCACAACAAGAGAAGCCACAACTAGAGAAAGCCCGCGTGCAGCAAAGAAGACCCAATGCAGCCAAAAAGAAAAAAAAAGACTCCTTTTCTCAATCTGCACTGACTGATCAGACTCTGAATGTTTGTCACCTCTGGGCTTGCTTTTTGGAGAAATTATCTGAAAATCCAGGCATAATCAATATTATATTCTTCCTAAGGTCCAGGACCCCTTTTAATACTTCATGCCATCATAAAACCCAATAAAATATTCTAAAAATAAAAAGGTATAATAACTGTCACTTAAAAGGTATGAACTAAGTACCATGGGAGATCAGAAGAGAGGACACTCCAGAGGAGAAAGTCAAGACAGGAGAAAGTGATAATTATGCCAAGTTTTCACTAGAGCGTGGCTAAATTCAGACTGGAGGGAAAAGCGTATTTCAAACAAAAAGGAGTGTGCTTGGAAACATCAAGCACATTTAGCCAGCTGGAAGATAAAGGTGTTTGGAAAGTAAACTGGAGCTGAATTGAGGGGGTGGGAGTGGAGCTGAGCCTGGACGGTCACACTGAGGTTTTGGTACTCGATTTGGTAAATCTTTTTTTTTTTTTAACATCTTTATTGGAGTATAATTGCTTTACAATGGTGTGTTAGTTTCTGCTTTAAAACGAAGTGAATCAGCTATACATATACATATAGCCCCACATCCCCTCCCTCTTGCGTCTCCCTCCTACCCTCCCTATCCCACCCCTCTAAGTGGTCACAAAGCACCGAGCTGATCTCCCTGTGCTATGCGGCTGCTTCCCACTAGCTATCTATCTTACATTTGGTAGTGTATATATGTCCATGCCACTCTCTCACTTCGTCCCAGCTTACCCTTCCCCCTCCCAGTGTCCTCAAGTCCATTTGGTAAATCTTGAGGAGTCACCGAGGATTTTGAACCACTCAGTCTTAAATCAGAGCAGTGAACTAGGAAAATTTAATATGGTAACCAAGAGTAGAATGGAACCCATGGATGTTTACTATATAGCTAGGAGCTAAAAAGCGTGCTCACTGGTATTGAGGGCCTTGAAGAACTATAAAGGGATGTTGTAGACATAGAGCTCATGTACTTGTAACCCTGGGTGTTAGAACAATGTCTTAAAAGGTCACCAGGCCACACTAATGAAGGTGAAGAGCAGCAGCTGGTGTCGGCAGGCAGTCAGAACTGCAGAGAGGAACTGCTGAGAAATCACATAACCAGGACTCAGCCCTTGGGAGCAAAAGTTTGCCAACACCTCCTCATCCTCAGTCAGAGGCAGCAAGGAAGGCAGTCTCCCTGGAGAGAGCTTGGAGAGGAAGACCACTGTCATCAGAGGATTCACTTTCAAGTAAGGGAGGCAAGTGGGAATAATGAGGGCCAGGTGGGGTGAGGGATGGAACAAGCACTCCTCAGGACCAATGAAAAGGCCAGTAGGTGGGACGGCCAGATCTGAGTGAGCTAGACAGGGTTAGGATTAAGTTTAGTAGGACGTAAGTTAGAGGAAGAAATGGCAGGCCACATGGTTCCACAAAGTATCTGTAAAAATCATAATAAAGTCACAGGCACAGACCTATCACCAGGATGGTTAGCTGAACTCCTGGCTGTGAGTGTAGTCAAAATGATTCCATCTAGTTCCTTGCACAGTAAAAGATCTTTGGCTGGATTTAGACTTTAAATGGCCCTAAGAACTGAAAAAAAGGATCATGCACCTCCACACCATGAGTAATTCCAATAAACACAATGACTATAAAAGAAGGGAAAGGAAGGCAACTAAGTACCCTTTTTTCTCATGATGACTGAAGTGTTCCTTCTGTAAACGATTCAAAATTCAATTATTTCCAAAAGCAACATAAAAATAAAAACAAACAAACAAAACCATCTATTTCTAGGTCTCCTTGTTTTGTTGCAGCCTGAAGTACATGATTGTCTGCCTTTCAAAAATGGAATTTGGTTCATGATGCATAAACCACTGCACTTTCAATCAACTGTTTTCTAATAAATATTAGCCATTAGTGCTAAGGATGTTTATTCAGCTTTCTTATGTGTATTTAGAGAAGCTTAATATTTAACACTGTAAAAGTAGAGTGGTAATCAAATTCATTTGTATGAACCTTTGAGTAACTAAAACCTACTTTCAAGGAAGACAAATTATGATGAAATGTAGTAGCATAAAAGATTTATATCCAATGGGCACCTATAATCTATGGCTTTGTCAGGTATAAATTTAATACAAGGCCTACATTTTGTACCTAAAGGTTATATAAGTAAAATCAAATGTAAAGTATTATCATTAATTACAGTAATAGTGTAATAGTAATTGATGTGCATAATAACGAAAACATTGATTCTCAATCATTAAAAAGATTCATTTAGGTTTGCTAAAAGTACTTATTGTGACACACAGACACACACACACACACACACACACACACATATATGTACAAAAAACTATATACCTATATTTTAGAAAATTTTGATAGAACTTCCAGCATTGCAATAAAAGGCTCTACTAATTTTGGGAATGCCAGATTTACTTTATCAGCACACGTAGTTTTCAAACATTCTCATCAGTCAATGTTGTACTCCATGAGAAAATACTGCTCTCCCTGGCTGCTGACTTTTGGAAGCTATATGGAGTTCTCAGCAGAGCACAGAACTCCCTATTTGCATTCACATACTAGTTTTCACAGGCGAAGATCTAAGGATGCTTAATGAAGTGAAATGGACTCTGAGGGTCTTCTGATTTTATAATTCTAATAGGTTCCATCGGTGGTGAATTTTCTGGGTCCGTAAGTCTAGGAAAATGTCTCTGTTTTGCCCTCCCACATAAAGTTCATGTACATGAGTATAGGCTTCTAAATCACTTATCATTTTTTAAATCAGAAATATGTAAAACAAATAAAAACTGCAGAGTAGCATGAAATAAACATTAATGGAACCACCATCCCTATTTGTCCATTTTTAACATTGTGCCATATCTGCTTCAGACCTTTTGTTTATTAAGAAATAAAAGTTACAGACAGAATTGAGGCCTCCTATATAAAACTATCAAGAAATTACTTAGAAGTATAAAATCTCCTAAAAATACTCCTCAGATATATGAAGTTTTTAAGTTATTTATTATTGGTTTTTAATTAATTGCACAGTGATCAAAATGTCTGTATTATAGCAACATTTGGTGCTTACTGAGTTGGCTTGACGCCACAGTACATGGTCCACTTTGTAAATATTCACTGTATGATTGAAAATATGGTTTATTTTCTAATTATTGGGTTCAGGATTCTAATATGTACATTAGATCAAGTTTGCTAATTGTTGTCAAGGTCTTCTACGTCCTTATTAATTTCTCATTTTTAGTTGTTTGATCCATTGGCTCTCAATGTGTGATCCCCAGTCCACCAGCATCAGTTACCTGGGATTGTTGGAAATGCAAATGCTCAGGTCACCCCAGACCTACTGAACCAGAAACTCCTCTGTTTTAACAAGTCTTGCAAGTGATCCTGGTCTAAGATAAAGCAGAAGAAACAGCGGCTTGATCTACATATTTCTGAGCCAAAATGGTGTAGTATTTGCATATAACCTATACACGTCCTCCCATATACTTTAAATCATCTCCACATTATTTATAATACCTAATACAATGTAAATGATATGTATATAGTTGTAAATACAAATGTAAATGCTAAGATTTGCTGTTTGGAACTTTCTCAAAATTTTCTTTCCCAAATATTTTCAATTCACGATTGGTTGAATCCAAAGATGCGGAACCCACAGATACAGAAGGTCAACTGTATGTTTAATATGCAACAATTCCCATTGTGGATTTGTTATATTTTCCTTGTAAATATGTTTGCTTTTCTTTAGATACTTAAAGGCTGTGTTATTTGGGTGTATATAATATCCAAATTATTCTACTGTCCTTGCAAACTGTTCCTTTAACACATGATAAGATAATCCTTTTCTGTATACTAACTGTCCATCTTTGACCCACATTATCCTCCAAAACTAAACCAAACTGACATGTCCACAGGATTGTGAGCATACCAGGCATGAATACAATCTCTCCTTTCAGCCTTATTTTCTGAAAGACTCTTGGAAACATGGACTGGGCACAGGGTTGGATATTGGGGTAGGGGGATGACTGGCCAACTCAAAGCTTTGAGAAAAAGAACATAAAAAGATCATAAAAAGTCCAAAGGTGAAAAGAGACAAGAAAATTTAGACAGATTGTCCCACTATGCAACTTATAGAAAGGGCCAGTCAGAGAAAGAGGTGTTATGAACTGAATTGTCCCTGCCCCCTGCCAAAATGCCAAAATTCGTATGTTTAAGTCCTAATGCCTAGTACAGAATGTGACTATATTTGGAGACAAGGCCTTTAAAGATGCAACTAAAGAAAAAAGAGATCATATGGGTGACCCCTAATTCAGTATGACTGGTGTCCTTATTGGAAAAGGAGATTAGGACACTGAAGCACAGAGGAAAGACCATGTGAAGACATAAAGAGAAGATGGTCATCTACAAGCCAAGGAGAGGGGTCCTCAGAAGATTATCAACCTTGCCGACACCTTGATCTTGCACTTCTAGCCTCCAGAATCCTGAAAAATAGATTTCTGTTGTTTAAGCCACCCAGTCTATGGTACTTTGTTACGGCATCCTTAAAAAACTAATACAGAAGACAAGTGCAGGATGGAAACTAAAGGCTCCATACCAAAACAGCAGCAGATATTGACCAAGGATAGGATACGGAGCCTGAAAAATAACCTCTGGAGCCTGGAAAAGTTATAGATGCTTTTTACAGAGTCTCTAAATCCACAAATAAGAGAACATTGTAAACCGCTCCTCAAACATGTTTATTCATTCAACACATCTTAAATATACTAATATCACTATTGTTCAACAAATACTTATTGAGCACCTACTATGTGCCAGTCACTGTTCTCTGGACTTGGGATACTGCAGTAAACAAAAAGATTAACATTTCTGCCTTCACTGAAACATCCACTCTGGTGGGAAGTAACAGACAATGAACAACAGAGCTATTAAATAAATAAAGTGAATCATATAGTTGTTGGAAATGATAAATGTTATAGAGAAAACAGAGTAAGGGGGATTAAAAATGATGGGTAAGTGTTGTTTATAATTTAAATACAGCTCCAGGATAGGTTTCATTGAGAAGATGAAATTTGAGCAAAGACTTGAAGGTAGTAGATAAGTATTGACCTTGGGTTCGGTACTGTATTAAGCAATATACAGGGATTATCTAATTTATCCTCAAGATACTTAGAATGGAAAACTATATTATACCTATTTTACAGATAAAGAAACTCAAACTTAGGGAAGCATGGAGCTATTGCGTGGACGGACCGGGATAAGTGAACAAACCAAATATTCAGTGAGTAACCAAACCCAGCACCAGACCTTCCTAAAGTGCAAATGAGGGAAGCATGGAAGAAAATAAGTAATTATAGTAGGAATGCCAAGTGCTAAACGAGAGGCAAGTACGAGGGATTATAGGGAGAATGAAGGTGCAGCAAATCTAGGGCATCTTTTTCACAGGGAAGATCCCTTGGAGAAGTGAAAGTGAATTTCATGTGCTGTGTTTAAATAGGGTTTTCGACACAACATACACTCAGTAAGTTAAAATGCAAATCAAAATATTCCTAAGAGAGATAAAAAGATTGCTATTTAGTAAAAGAAAATAATTAGCCAAAGATAATGGACCAATTAAACAAACTATAGTATATAGACATGTTAAGTAGATATTAAAATGTCTAAAAATAATTTTAATGATATGAGAAAGTGCAGATATGATATTGAGACAAAAACGATATAAATACACTATCAACAGTTTTGCCTCAGCTCTGTATTAGTTTGTGTGTGTGGTATGTGCATGTGTGTGTTTCAGATACATAGACACAGGGAAAGACTGGAAGAAGGAAAGCATTTTTTTCCCAGTATAGCAGGATAACAGATGATCACGTGCAAAGAACAATAGTTTAAACAAAAGTTTTTTTTCTCACACATTTAAAGAAAAGTCTGGAGGTTGGCAGCCCAGAGCTGGTATGAAGGTTTCACGAAGTTATCAATGACCCAGGCTCCTTCTAGTTTATCATTCTGCCATCCTTACAGTATGACCCTCATCCTCAAGGTCCAGCGAGGCTGTGGAGCATTATCCATCAGGTATCTATACTAGTCAACAAGGCGGAGGAAAAGGGGAAGAGGACGGGTACCCTCCTGCTGTTAAGATGATTTCTCATCAAGACCACAAAACACTCCTACCCAAACATAGATACCCATCTGTAGCACAGCAAGGATACACCAACTTTACATGGGTGGCAGAATGCCAATCTGTTTTTGTTGCTATTTTTCCTAACTAAGAAAGAGGGGAGAAGAGATTAAGAAAGCACCTTGTAGTCTCTGTCATAAGACTCTTCTATATTCTCTAAATTCTGTACAGTGCATGGGTAATATTTACAATTTTGAAAACAAAAGGCTTTCTTGCTTATGATACTCAAAGTTATGAAGTGATACCAAAACATAAGTGCTCTGTAAAGAAAGGGCTTACATTTAAAGAGAAAAAAACTAAATTATTGACAGGTTAACTTAATGTCTACTTATCATAAATATTAGGGAACTATACTATCTTAGATACAACATCTAGGCATGTTTAATGTATTTTTTGTCTATAAGCATACTACCAAAATAATTATTCCAAGAAAGGCTTATTAGGTAATAAAACATACTTTTAAGACAGCTGCAAAATTACATACTTTCTAATGAGTTCAACATTTGGAAAATCTTTAGGTAAACTCTGAACACAAGACAATATGATCAAGATCAATGTAGAATTCCCAAAATAAGAGTAAATTTAAGACAGCATATGATTTTGACAGTAAATGCCTTAGAAAATAAGTCACATTTTGTATAGCAGCATATTTTGCTAAATTGATAAAAATCACTATCTACATGGCAATTCTAGTATGACTTATACTGTATAGAACAATGGAAATAATGTCTAAGAGACATTCGTTAATGTCTGTAGAATAATAAAGAAGAATTAGCAAAAACCTCTACCCAGTTGAGGAAAAAAAGACTTCCCAACAACAAACTATGCACCTACTGTTATTAAATATTTGAGAAGGACCAGAAGTATGTTGTTTACCCCATCAACCACAGGGCCAATATATTGCTTAAAATTTATGAGATGTTGATGAATCAATTTAATATCAGCTCAGGATGTTACGATTACCATATTAAATATATGTATCAATTATAAGATGCAACTTGATTTCAAATCATAAAACATGAAAAAAAAATCTTAAAATTAAGGAAATACACTATCAGTGTTTTGTACCTAACCAAGAAAATTGTGTATCTTTCAACATCTAACAGGTGACAGTTGCGGGTAGTATTTATTCATTCATTATCAAACTACAATCAAAACTTATTGATGTCAGGCATTCTTTTAAGCCCTGGGGATACAGGTATAAACAAGACAAATCTCTGGCTTATGAGCTTACATGTTACTGTGGGAGACAATTAACAACTAAATATAAAGTATAATTGCAGGTGGCAATAAGTGCTACAAGGAAAAATAAAACTGGTAAGGAAAAAAAGCAAGCATTAGGGGAAGGAAGGGTATTTAGAATTTGGGCAAGGCGAGTCTCTCCAGGGAGATGACACTTAGGCAAAGCTCGGAATTAAAGGAAGAAGGGTGCCACATGAATATCCAAGGGAAGCACAGCCCAGACAGAAGGCTCAGTGAGTACAAAAGCCCTGAGGCATACATGCTTAGACAGGAAGTAGAGCGACTGGGAGGAAAGAGGACGGAAGACACAGGAGATGAGTCAGAAGGGCAGCCAGAGGCCAGATCAGGCAGGGCCCCGTGGACCATGTTAAGGGTGTTTGGGTATTACTCAGTGTGCAAGCGGAAGCCACTAGGAAGGTTTACAGTAGAGCAGAGGCAGGATAGGACACGTTAGAAGGATCGTTCTGGTGGCTGGGAAGAAAAGAGACTACAGACAGACAAGGGCACAAGCAGAGAAACCAGCGAGTGACAGACTGGCAGTTGAGAGGGGCAGCGGCAAAGACAAGGAGGTGGTAGAAATGAGGAGTCAGGTTGGAATACGGGGCAGAGCTGACAGCACTCGCTGGTGGACTGGATACAGGATTAAAGTGAAAGAGAAGAGTCAAGCGTGACACCAGTGTGTCAACCCAAGCAACTGGATGAACATTGGTGTCATTTCCTAAGACCAGGAATACACTGGCAGAAACAGGTAGGAAAGAGAACTCAAGAGTTCGGTTTTGGACACCTGAAGTTGAGATGCCTAACAGGCATTAGGGAAGAGCTGCTAACTATACTGTTGGATATACAGGTCTGGAGCTCAGAGCAAAGGCGGAGGCAAAAGTTAAAATTGGGCATAATCACTACACAGATAATATTTAATCAAGTAGATAGGAATTGATACCATCAGACTAGATGAAATAACCAGGAATAAACTGTAGATAAAGAGAAGGCCAACAGCTGAGCCCTGCAGGATCTCAACATTTGGAGTTTGGTAAGAGAAAGTGAATCCAGCAAAGGAGGCTGGAAGAGAATCACCACTGCTGTAGGAAGAAAATCAGGAGAGGGCAGTATAATGGATACCTGGTGAGAGTGTGTCTTAAGAAAGATGAAAACAACTACAACTATATCAAATGCTACTGCCAGCATGAAAAAGATGTGACCAACTCTACACTTGGTGACCTTGAAAATATAGTTTGGATTTTTTTTTTTTTTGGTTACAACTAATAGAAAGTAATCTGAGCAAGCCCAAACAAAACCTTTTATTTATTTTATGTTATTCATTAGACAGACACAAACATCTCTCTCGCAGCCAAGGCAGAAATGGAGTTGAACTTCATGATGGAGAAAGGTGGCCATCCCATAACTCCCAAGTTTCAACATGCTCTATAGTTCCAGCTGCACATAAAGACCAACTGTAGGACCAAGAGCCAAATCCCCAGAAAATATAATCTAATTTGCCCAGCTTGGATGAAGTATCCATCCCTGCAGTTTCTGTGACTCCTACAGGGCAGTGGGGACGTGTCTAACATCACTGGCTTCATCCAGGACCTGATCAAATAGGAATCTGTTGGGCAAATCCTAAATGTAACCAAAGCCTGCCAGCATTCCTGACCATTGTTCCAAAAGCTGTGCTGAGGACAGTGCATATATTATCCCAGTAATCATGATGGCCAGTTAAGGTAATCTATAGATGAGAAAACCAAGACTCATAAATGCTAAATAACTCATTACACAGCTGATTAAGTGGCAAAGCTAAGATTTTCAGAATCTCATGCAAATTTACCCAAGCTAATTTGGCCATGAACGATATGAAGCTCTTTTTGACTGTTACTACCAATAGTAACAAATAAATGAAAGGTCTGGATTTTTATTTCTGGACATCACAAACAGGTATGAAAAGCAAGTCTTAGAATAAATGGTGACCCACTTAGAACACTAATTAGCTAGAAGGGACAAAAAAGCAAGCAAACAAAAATACTGTTCTTTAAACCTGTTTATAAGCTCAGCAAAGTCTCAGGTTTCTATTCTTTTAGGGATTCTGATCATACATTCCATGCAACAATCTATAGAGAGGATTCTGTTATCCTTGCACAGGTATTAATCAACTACAATCCCCTGATTATCAGCTGGCCAGTTTGGGATTCATGTTTCAATTGTCATTCGTGAAAGCCACACTAGATTCCTATGCCATGTTCTTGCAGGGGTAGGATGTGTGTCTAAGATATTGCAGCCAATCCATGAATCCTGAATACCACTTTTTATGTAAAAAAAAAAAACACAAAACCTCATTCTAGCATCCATTATGCTAACTAACAAGCTGTGAATTTCACCAGTAAAAATCCACTTTGGACACTCACTGGCTTACTAGTGTGAAAATTAATAAAAGGAAAGAGAAAAACCATATGATCACCTCAATAGATGCAGAGAAAGCTTTTGACAAAATTCAACACCCATTTATGATAAAAACCCTCCAGAAAGTAGGCATAGAGAGAACTTGCCTCAACATAATAAAGGCCATATATGACAAACCCACAGTCAATATCATCCACAATGGTGAAAAACTGAAACCATTTCCACTAAGATCAGGAACAAGACAAGGTTGCCCACTCTCACCACTCTTATTCAACATAGTTTTGGAAGTTTTAGCCACAGCAATCAGAGAAGAAAAGGAAATAAAAGGAATCCAAATTGGAGAAGAGGAAGTAAAGCTGTCACTGTTTGCAGATGACATGATACTATACATAGAGAATCCTAAAGATGCTACCAGAAAACTACTAGAGCTAATGAATGAATTTGGTAAAGTAGCAGGATACAAAATTAATGCACAGAAATCTCTTGCATTCCTCTACACTAATGATGAAAAATCTGAAAGTGAAATTAAGAAAACACTCCCATTTACCACTGCAGCAAAACGAATAAAATATCTAGGAATAAACCTACCTAAGGAGACAAAAGACCTGTATGCAGAAAATTATAAGACACTGATGAAAGAAATTAAAGATAATACAAACAGATGGAGAGATATACCATGTTCTTGAATTGGAAGAATAAACATGGTGAAAATGGCTATTCTACCCAAAGCAATCTACAGATTCAATGCAATCCCTATCAAACTACCACTGGCATTTTTCACAGAACTAGAACAAAACAATTCACAATTTGTATGGAAACACAAAAGACCCCGAATAGCCAAAGCAATCTTGAGAAAGAAAAAAGGAGCTGGAGGAATCAGGATCCCAGACTTCAGACTATACTACAAAGCCACAGTAATCAAGACAGTATGGTACTGGCACAAAAACAGAAATATAGATCAACGGAAGAGGATAGAAAGCTCAGAGATAAACCCATACACATATGGTCACCTATCTTTGATAAAGGAAGAAAGAATATATAATGGAGAAAAGACAGCCTCTTCAATAAGTGGTGCTGGGAAAACTGGACAGCTACATGTAAAAGAATGAAATTAGAACACTTCCTAACACCATACACAAAAATAAACTCAAAATGGATTAAAGACCTAAATGTAAGGCCAGACACTATAAAACTCTTAGAGGAAAACATAGGCAGAACACTCTATGACATCAATCACAGCAAGATCCTTTTTGACCCACCTTCTAGAGAAATGGAAATAAAAACAAAAATAAACAAATGGGACCTAATGAAACTTCAAAGCTTTGCACAGCAAAGGAAACCATAAACAAGATGAAAAGACAACCCTCAGAATGGGAGAAAATATTTGCAAATGAAGCAACGGACAAAGGATTAATCTCCAAAATTTACAAGCAGCTCATGCAGCTCAATATCAAAAAAACAAACAACCCAATCCAAAAATGAGCAGAAGACCTAAATAGACATTTCTCCAAAGAAGATATACAGATTGCCAACAAACACATGAAAGAATGCTCAACATCATTAATCATTAGAGAAATGCAAATCAAAACTACAATGAGATATCATCTCACACCAGTCAGAATCGCCATCATCAAAAAATCTACAAACAATAAATGCTGGAGAGGGTGTGGAGAAAAGGGAACCCTCATGCACTGTTGGTGGGAATGTAAATTGGTACAGCCGCTATGGAGAACAATATGGAGGTTCCTTAAAAAACTAAAAATAGAACTACCATATGACCCAGCAATTCCACTAGTGGGCATATGCCCTGAGAAAACCATAACTCAAAAAAAGAGTTATGTACCACAGTGTTCACTGTAGCACTATTTACAATAGTCAGGGCATGGAAGCAACCTAAGTGTCCATTGACAGATGAATGTATAAAGATATGGCACATATATACAATGGAATATTACTCAGCCATAAAAAGAAACAAAATTGCGTTATTTGTAGTGAGGTGGATGGACCTAGAGTCTGTCATACAGAGTGAAGTAAGTCAGAAAGAGAAAAACAAATACCATATGCTAACACATATATATGGAATCTAAAAAACAAAAACAAAAAATGGTCATGAAGAACCTAGGGGCAAGACGGGAATAAAGACGCAGACCTACTAGAGAACAGACGTGAGGATACGGGAAGGGGGAAGGGTAAGCTGGGACAAAGTGAGAGAGCGCATGGACATATATACACTACCAAATGTAAAGTAGATAGCTGGTGGGAAGCAGCCGCGTGGCACAGGGAGATCAGCTCGGTGCTTTGTGACCACCTAGAGGGGTGGGATAGGGAGGGTGGGAGGGAGGGAGACGCAAGAGGGAAGAGATATGGGGATATATGTATATGTATAAGTGATTTACTTTGTTATAAAGCAGAAACTGACACACCATTGTAAAGCAATTATACTCCAATAAAAATGTTAAAAAAAATTAATAAAAGGACACTTGAACTAAAATTGGAGTTGGGAAGGTCTATAGAGGGAGCTCTCATGCCCTACCACGCTTCGTCAATGACCCCAAGCAGGAAGACATGAATTACCCCCCAAAAGAAGTTACTTTACTGACCTCCAACAAAAAGAGATGTACCTTACACTCCCAACAGTAAGTGAAACTAGTTTACTACCCCAGCAGGAGGAAGGAAGACTTCCTCCTTGCCCAGCAAAATGCCCACCCAATGGAAAAATGCTGCGGTTCAGCCAATGAGAAGCTGTCCACATCTGAAATTTTATTTTCCTCCAATGAACTTTCATCTTTCCCTTACTGATGACTTCCTTTCCTTGTCCCACCCTCCTTACTATAAAAGCCTTCCATGTTGTGTAACTCCAGAGAGTATCTGTTTCCCAGATGAGATGCGCCCAATTCATGAATCTCTTAATAAAGCCAATTAGATCTTCAAATGTACTCAACTGAATTTTGTTTTTAACGCTAGCAAAACTTCTCCTGTTGACTAGAAATTAAGACATGGGATAATATGCACCTCCTCAGTTCAGCCTTTTAATTAAATCCTTAGCTCTTGGTTTTGTGTATCCCTAGGGCATAGACCACCCTAGGATACAGCTTAAACTAACACCAACATAATATAACACTGTCATAATGAAGTGTTTTTTAAGTCCAGACCCTTCTACCACATCTCAACACAATCTGAGTTCTACAGCTGGGATTTGTTTTGCTCTTGTTTTCATATTTCGTGATGCATTTTTAACCATTCGGTCTTATCTTCTTCATTCCTAGAATGTACCCTATTTTACTTCTGCCTTGGATTACAGAATATGTGACCCAAATGACAGCCTTAAAGGCCATGTTAATAATTGCTTTAATTTATTAGTGAGAAAACTAAGACCGAGAAAATAAAGGAACTTATCAAGTTACATTTCTAGTCAGTGGTACAGATGGGACCATATATATAGGCCATCTAGATTTCTGCTCTTCCCACTGTGCTCAGCTGCCTTCACTGGTGATGAAGTTTCTGACGCAAAAGTACACTTGTGGAAGGACCATCTTGGACATCAGAGAATACGTCATAAACTGTATGCAGACCCATCATAATGGAATTATTCTATTCCCTCAGCTTTGGGCTTCATTAAAAACATGTACATCTGGATGAAGAGTGACACAGTATAAAGAATGCTGCATCCAATACCTCACATCACAGAGGGAATAAAGGGCAGCTGAAACTGGCCAATTGGAAAACAGCTGGAAAACCAAAAAGCAGCTGCCAGCCTATAGTCAAAGACAAATCCTTTTGCCAAGTCTACAAGAATACATTTTTCATTTGATCCAAGCAGATAACTTTACATTACAAATATGGAAACTCAGGCACCACTGCCCATCCCCCAAACCCCTCAAAAACAAGCAAACAAAAAATTAATTCAGCCAGTTGCTGAAATACCTGAATAACTGGTAGTACAACCACAACCAAAAATCTGTCAGGTGCCCTAAGCAGAACAACAAAGACATTAAAACCGCAGATTTCTCATTAGGTGTTTTGGCGAAAAAAAGTAAACAATCAGCCAAAGTGTCCCCATGGAGTAAGAAATACAAATAACTAACGGGTGTGAATAATAGATAAAACCTTATCTAAAATCTGCAGCAGGAGGTCCTGTCAATAGTGAGCATGAGAAGGACCGACAGGGTCGTTAGCTCAATACACTAATCACTGTTCCATGTTCCCATTTTAATACTCAAAAGAGGGAATGAGCAAGCTCAGGACAGAGTCCAAGCACAGGTGGCCCCAGTGAGCTGACACAAGACAAAGCAGTCAAACAGAACTCAAGGTGCCAGGCTTTCCTTTCCACAGCCTAGTCCATCCGCCTACATATACAGGACACGAAAAGTAGCTTATTGATCCTGAGTTAAGAGTGCATGTCTGGGCTTCCCTGGTGGCGCAGCAGTTGAGAGTCCGCCTGCCGATGCAGGGGACGCGTGTTCGTGCCCCGGTCCGGGAAGATCCCACATGCCGCGGAGCGGCTGGGCCCGTGAGCCATGGCCGCTGGGCCCGTGAGCCATGGCCGCTGAGCCTGCGCATCCGGAGCCTGCGCTCCACAACGGGAGAGGCCACAACAGTGAGACGCCCGCGTACCGCAAAAAAAAAAAAAAAAAAAGAGTGCATATCTAACAACGGACGTTTCTCTGGAATCATCAGTCGCTTCTTTCTGGGATAACGGGGACAAGGAGAAAAGAGACTTGAGGATCAACTCTACTACTGCCTGTGTTACCTTGGGCAGATCACTCAACCTCTCAGCCTTCTTTATTTGTAAATGGTTTTATTACACATTCTGCACGACTGTGGTAAAGACTGAATGAAATCATGAATGCATGTTTAATATCTAGTATATTAGACAGTCAGGAAACATAGTCTCTAAGATAATCATTGACGTCACTGCTACTGGCTCCCCTCCCACGTGCAGTAATAGGCGAGACTACTTACCTGGTAGAACCAACTCTCCCCACTGCCCCCCACCCCTGACTTACAAATGTCCAATTTATTTATTTATTTATTTATTTGGCCGCATGGCATGTGGGATCTTAGTTCCCTGGCCAGGGATCAAACCTGTGCCCCCTGCAGTGAAAGTGTGGAGTCCTAACCACTGAACTGCCAGGGAATTCCCTGTCCAATTTAATAAAAGGCAGGAAATAAAAATGCCTTCTGTCCCCACTGTCTCTCTTCCCTGGCTGTCATGGGAGCCATCAGAGAAGAAAACTCCAGTCTTTTCACAGGAGGAAGAGAAAAAGGTGAAAAGCAAGGCTCCACACCTTACCTCACAGTGGATGGAAAGGAAGTGTTGGCCTTCGAAACCCCTGTGTGGCCCCCGGCCCACAGTAGTTCCTCTACGTTCCCTGAGTGTTTTCACGTAGGTCTGCTAGACAGCTTAAACCCCCAGCAATTAGTGATTCAAGTATCCTCAGAAAAACACAGATTCCTGTGTTCAGTTTAGGGTTATGCTCACATTATGCCTCTTCTATACACTTATGAGAAGCAGTTCAATCGAATTGCTCTCCTCATAGGGAACGTGAGGGGGAACCAAAAATAAAGAAAATGCTGGAATGCCACAGAGTGCTTTCTAAGAACAGAGCAGCCTGAGTGCAGCTGAAAAGGGGCAGCGTGGGAAACAAGGAAAGTCTAGGGTGTGGAAAGTCTGGTAGCAGCACTGAAAACCAAAACTAGCCAATTTAAAAATGTGCCCACAATGTGGCCACCAGGTAGGTATCCAGGGAAGAGGAGGAAGTCCTCTCCTCCTTTTCCCTCCTCTGACTTGGTTTCTTCCTTCTCCCAAGAACTGGAATCTGGAATGCAGTCTTCCATCATTAGTACCACAGTGAAGCTTTCACAGGGATTAACGGGGATTTTCGTGAGCCAGCTAATAATCTTAACTTCATTTGTTTAACTTTTTTTCGTATAGGAAAATGAGTTCTAAGTTCCACAGAACTCACTCACGTGACTCCCTGAAAAGAATAACCTATTATCTTCTTGTTTAAGACAGATAATTTATTTCATTAAACTAACAGATGAGCAGATGTATGGATGACCGAATAATTGAAGGGAAAGCCTTCATGACAAGCCAGCGCCAGGAGCAGCCTGATCAATCTCCCTCTCTCCCTTGATCTTGGTTTGGTTTTCTACTAAACACATATCATTATCTGACTTATAATACGTATTTATTTGTTTGTCAATTCATTGCCTGTCTTCTCTACTAGAACATGAACTCCATGAGGGTACATACAGTTTTCTGGTTTGCTAAAGTCCTCACCTAAAACAACCTCTGGCAAATGTAAATGCTCAGTAAATATTGATACTTGCTGAATACGTGGATGGCTGATCTGAAATGGCAATGTCTTCATAAGACACTTTGAGACTGAACACTAAGCCTTGAAGAGCAGTACTCTGGGCCCCTCCCTCACTCAGTCTCCACTTCTTGTTTCACACCACAAGTACCTGACTACTGTCTGGACTTGTGATCATTTCCTTTTAAATAATGCCCCACGGATGACTTTGAAGCACTGGAGATCGCTTGTCATGATATGAGTGATTGTCCTTGGCACCACTGCTCCCCCAGATTATTTTTTTAATGGCAAGCCTTCAAAGAGAGATTCCACCTGCACCAAAAGTAGATAATTCCACATATATAATGAGTCTCTCTGTTTTTTTTTTCAGTGCCATAAACTCTTCCTCCTCTCTCTGAAAAGACCTCTGAAACCAAATCACATATACAGAAATGTAAGATCTTCCCATTTCTTTTTCTGTAGAAAAAATAAATACTGATATTTAGAAAAATGAGAGGAGGGGACACAATCACCTATTTCATATTTAGCGTCTCAAAATAACTTCCGGTAGAACCATCTGCTTCTAATATTAGAGAAGTCTCCTCTATCCAAATAATGGTACAATACCATTTATTTCTAATTAGTTATTATTCTTTTGGTTTCAAAGAGCCATGACTATTAAACCAATGTCAAATCTGTATTTCCAGACCAATGTATTCATTGCTTATACTGATTGTTATAAAATAGTAAATCATTTCCCCACTTGGACAGACTCTCACATGAAGTGTTTGATAATTTTCAAAATAAAGCAGGCTATCAGTAGACAAAGCCCAGCTGCTTTGTGAATTGTATTTATAAGTCTGGCAGTAATGACTTCTTTATATTCGGTCACCCAGCTTCCTCATGTAGATAAGTGGGTGAAATAAGCTTCACTTTATAACCTTGATCTCATTATAAGAATTCAAAGATGGGAAGGGGAATTTAGTAACTTATTAATTACTAATAATCATAAAGGTATATCACTTGGTAGTAAACATTCAAGGCCTAGAAAGAGATCTGTAATTCTTCTTCAGTTCGAGACTATGCTTAGGAAATAACATAACTTTAAAAAATAATTAATCTAACATACTTAGTCTAAGATATTTCTTTAAAACAATGTATAACTAATATATTTCATAAACTGGATGAATAAAGGGTTCTTGTGGGTTTTTAGGACATTTTCTGAATTCTATGTAATTCAGTCCTAGTTAAATCAACTCTTCATTCCTAGAAACTTAAGTGCAAGACGGGAGGGTCAAGAAGTGGTTTTGGAAAATAAACACTTCACTCAAAATATACATGAATAGGATATATACCATGTCTACAATCTCCAAAATAAGTACACTTCTTATTCCTGAAAAAAATCATAAGACAAGCAACTTTGTTTTCGACATAACCAGCTGTTACACTGAAGGTTTGGAAGAGCAAAGGTCTATCATAGAAAAAAATGTGGCTACACTTTTCTAGAAGAATGAAATCCAAACTAAATTGCATAGGCAATGTATAGCTCAGAAGGGGACATGAAGATACTCTTCTTAACAGAAGGCAAGATAGATGATAATAGCATTCCGAATAGCGGAAACTGCATGGCAGAAGTCAAACCAGATGTCTCAGACTTGCTGCAACCAAGTTGGAGGTTTCAGGGGAGTTCAAACTTAAGTGTATTCAGCTCATATCTCATCTGAGATGTTGTTGCCCAAAGGTGGCACAGAGAGATACTTTTACAATTATAACTCTAGAAATAAGACCATGTTTTAGCGATGGCTTACTGATGCCACTCTACAATTTGCATGCATTATAAATGCCTTTTTCATTTAGTAGCCATACTTAACATGTGTTTAACTTATTTGCAATTTAGAAAGTACTTTTATAAATATTACCTCCTATCCTCTGAAGGAGGTGTTTTTATTCTCTGTAAATAAGGCAACTAAGCCTTAAGTAATTTAAATGTCATTCTTGAGGTCACTTGATAAAACTTGGACTCAAACTTAGCTTGACTCCAGGGCCAATAAACTTTCTACCAAATCAACTTCCCAGCTTTTCCCAGATCTTTGTCTCACCCAATTATATGTTAATTCTGTAATCAGACAGGTTACATTTTCCACACGCACTAAAAAAAAAAAAAAAACCAGTCTAATTTCAAGCCTACATGAAACAGGCCCTCCCTTCCATCATTTACTTTTCAATACAGTAACAGTACACTAAACAAGCCAAATTAAACTCATTTTTCAGCCAGAATAAATGACAAAAGTAGTCCAAATAAACTATAACTAGCACCACCTAAACCAACTATAACTTTTACCGAGTGATAGCGGTGGGGAAAAAATGGCAGTGGGGAAGGGAGTTCCCAGTTTCATTGGTGCCACTTCTCATGAAGTAAGTTGGTTTTAGCTTGTTTATTTCTACTAAGAGGTGCCCTGACTCACAAACTGTATCCTGACGCATCACTTCTAGAAGTTTTTATACCATATATAATCCTATCCTACTTGTTCAACAAGAGTTTTCTTCTTTGGCAGCTTCATAGGGCAAAATCAACTTTGGCTTTGAAGAGATCAACATCTTACTAGCTGGATTCAGCGGCCACTCTCCATTGAGGATTTGGTTGAAGAACAGTAGCACACGTTCAAGAGTTTCCTTTCACTGACCTCTCAAGTGGGAAAAACACACATATTGAGTGAAGTTAGCAGAAGAGTCCATTTAGGAGCCAAAACTCAAAGAGTTTATTTCCTACTCTGGACATTTACGTAGGTCCCCCTAGTATCTTTTCAATATTGTTCTTTTTGAGTTTAAATCCCTAAATTGAGTAAAATTTCTATTCATATTGCCTTACAGTAGACTAAGGTAAAAACAAGATATCAGACATGAAAGTATTTTGAAAACAGCTGAATTAAAAACAAAGTGTTATCAACTGAGTGCTTCACCTGTATGAAGAAAATGCACCAATCCCCTGGAGCTGAAAAAAAGCCGTCTTATTTTTCAGTTCTATCATTGTCAGTTGTTCATTTGGGAACCATAACAGAAGCTGTTATACTTTTGTTCTTACGTGATAATGTGCACACAATTTATTTTTCATTCTATTAATTGTCTCTGTCCAACTTTTAAATTTTGTTTTATTTTTAATTCATTGAGCCCAAGTGACATGCTGCATGATGTTTACTGGGAATACCAGTGAATAAAAGAGTAATGGGGAAAGACAGTCATTAAATAAATACATTTACTACTGCAATAGCTGCCATGGAGGGACAGGTACCTAGTGCTATGAGAAAGTAGAAGAGGCGCACCTGACCTAGTCTAAGAGGATGAGAAAGGTTTCCATGAGGAAATAATATTTAAACATAGAGATTCTTTTTCTCCAGTTTTTGCTGCCAAGTATAAGATCCATGGTTTCTATTCATTAGTGTTCTTGAAATACTTGTCTTTCTATCTTCCAATCCTAAATTGATACTATTGAAATAATTTTCATTTTTTTGAAATCTTCAATTCATATTTTTACTCTTTTCCAAATCCCTCACGCTACTTCCTTTAAAACAAAAGATTTTAGACTTCAGGACCCAATGTGGCTTTTATTTTTTTAAATTAATTTTTATTGGAGTATAGTTGCTTTACCATGTCGTGTTAGTTTCTACTGTACAGAAAAATGAATCAGATATACATATATCTCCTCCCTTTTGGATTTCCTTCCCATTCAGTTCACCACAGTGCAGTAAGTAGAGTTCCCTGTGCTATACAGTATGTTCTCATTAGTTATATATTTTATACATAGTATCAATAATGTGTATGTGTCAATCCCAATTTCCCAACTCCTCCCACCACTCCCCTTTTCCCCTTGGTATCCATACATTCGTTCTCTACATCTGTGTCTCACTTTCTGCTTTGCAAATATGATCATCTATACCATTTTTCCAGATTCCACATACATGCGTTAATATACGATATTTTTCTCTTTCTGACTTAATTCAACTCTGTATGACAGTCTCTATCTAGGTCCATCCACGTCCCTACCAATGACCCAATTTTGTTCCGTTTTGTGGCTGAGTAATACTCCATTGTATATGTGTACCACATCTGCTTTATCCATTCCTCTGTTGATGGACATTTAGATTGTTTCCATGTCCTGGCTATTGTAAATAGTGCTGCTATGAACATTAGGGTGCATGTATCTTTTTGAATTATGGTTTTCTCTGCATATATGCCCAGTAGTGGAACTGTTGGGTCATACAGTAGTTCTATTTTTAGTTTTTTAAGGGAACTCCATAGCATTTTCCATACTGGCTGTATGAATTTACATTCCCACCAACAGTGCATGAGGGTTCCCTTTTCTCCATACCCTCTCCAGCATTTATTGTTTGTAGATTTTTGATGATGGCCATTCTGATCGGCATGAGGTGATACCTCATTATCGATCTGATTTGCATTTCTCTAATAATTAGTGATGTTGAGCATCTTTTCATGTGTTTGTTGGCCATCTGTATGTCTTCTTTGGAGAAATGTCTACTTAGGTCTTCTGCTCATTTTTGGATTGGGTTGTTTTTTTGATATTGAACTGCATGACCTGCTTGTATATTTTGGAGATTAATCCTTTGCAGTTGCTTTGTTTCCAAATATTTTCTCCCATTCTGAAGATGTCTTTTTGTCTTGTTTATGGTTTCCTTTGCTGTGTAAAAGCTTTTAAGTTTCATTAGGTCCCATTTGTTTATTTTTGTTTTTATTTTCATTATTCTATGAGGTGGGACAAAAAAGATCTTGCTGTGATTAATGTCAAAGAGTGTTCTGCCTATGTTTTCCCCTAAGCGTTTTATAGTGTCTGGCCTAACATTCAGGTCTTTAATCCATTTTGAGTTTCTTTTTGTGTATGGTGTTAGGCAGTGTTCTAATTGCATTCTTTTACATGTAGCTGTCCAGTTTTCCCAGCACCACTTATTGAAGAGAACTGTCTTTTCTCCATTGTATATTCTTGCCTCCTCTGTCATAGATTAGTTGACCATCGGTGCATAGGTTTACCTCTGGGCTTTCTATCCTCTTCCGTTGATCTATATTTCTGTTTTTGTGCCAGTACCATATTGTCTTGATTACTGTAGCTTTGTAGTATAGTCTGAAGTCAGGGAGCCTGATTCCTCCAGCTCTGTCTCTCTTTCTCAAGATTGCTTTGGCTATTCGGGGTCTTTTGTATTTCCATACAAATTGTGCAATTTTTTGTTCTAGTTCTCTGAGAAATGCCACTGGTATTTTGATATGGATTGCATTGAATCTGTAGATTGCTTTGGGTAGTTTAGTCTTTTTCACAATATTGATTCTTCCAATCCAAGAACACAGTATATCTCTCCATTTGTTAGTGTTGTCTTTAATTTCTTTCATCAGTGTCTTACAGTTTTCTGAATACAGGTCTTTTGTCTCCTTAGGTAGATTTATTCCTAGGTATTTTCTTTTTTTGTTGCAATGATAAATGAGATTATTCCTTCTCTTTCTGATCTTTCATTGTTAATGCATAGGATTGCAAAAGATTTCTGTATTAATTTTGTATCCTGTGACTTTATTAAATTCACTGATTAGCTCTAGTAGTCTTCTGGTAGCATCTTTAGGATTTTCTATGTATAGTATCATGTCATCTGCAAGCAGTAATAGTTTTACTTCTTCTTTGCCAATTTGTATTCCTTTTATTTCTTTTTCTTCTCTGACTGCCATGGATAGGACTTCCAAAACTATGTTAAATAAGAGTGGCGAAAGTGGACACCCTTGCCTTGTTCCTGATCTTAAAGGAAATGCTTTCAGATTTTCAGCATTGAGAATAATGTTTGCTGTGGGTTTGTCATTTATGGCCTTTATTATGTTGAGGTAGGTTCCCTCTATGCCCACTTTCTGGAGAGTTTTTATCATAAATGGGTGTTAAATTCTGTCAAAAGCTTGTTCTGTATCTACTGAGATGATTATATGGATTTATTCTTCAATTTGTTAATATGGTGTACCACACTGATCTGTTTATACTGAAGAACCCTTGCATCGCTGGGATAAATCCCACTTGATCATGGTGTATGATCCTGTTAATGTGTTGTTGGATTCGGTTTGCTAGTATTTAGTTGAGGATTTTTGCATCTATGTTCATCAGTGATATTGGCCTGTAATTTTCTTTTTTTGTGATATCTTTGTCTGGTTTTGGTATCAGGGTGATGATGGCCTCGTAGAATGAGTTTGAAAGTGCTCCACCCTCTGCAATTTTTTGGAAGCATTTGAGAAGGATAGGTGTTAGCTCCTCTCTAAATGTTTGATAGAATTCGCCTGTGAAGCCATCTGGTCCTGGACTTTTGTTTGTTGGAAGATTTTTAATCACAGTCTCAATTTCAGGTCTTGTGATTGGTCTGTTGATATTTTCTATTTCTTCCTGGTTCAGTCTTGGAAAGTTGTACTTTTCTAAGCATTTGTGCATTTCTTCCAGGTTGTCCACTTTATTGGCATACAGTCGCCTGTAGTAGTCTCTTATGATCCTTTGTATTTCTACAGTGTCAGTTGTAACTTCTTTTTCATTTCTACTTTTATTGATTTGAGTCTTCTCCCTTTTTTTCTTGATGAATCTAGCTAAAGGTTTATCAATTTTGTTTATCTTCTCAAAAAACCAGCTTTTAGTTTTACTGATCTTTGCTATTGCTGTCTTCGTTTATATTTCATTTATTTCTGATCTGATCTTTATGATTTCTTTCCTTCTGCTAACTTTTTTGTTTTTCTGTTTTTCTTTCTCTAATTGCTCTATGTGTAAGGTTAGGTTGTTTATTTGAGATGTTTCTTGTTTCCTGAGGTAGGATTGTATTGCGATAAACTTCCCTCTTAGAACTGCTTTTGCTGCATCCCCTAGGTTTTGGATCATCAAGTTTTCATTGTCATTTGTTTCTAGGTATTTTTTGATTTCCTCTTGATTTACTAAGTGATCTTTTGGTTATTTAGTAGCAAACTGTTTAGCCTCCATGTGTTTGTATTTTTTTACAGTTTTTTTTTTCCTGTAACTGATTTCTAATCTCGTAGCATTGTGGTCGGAAAAGATGCTTGATATGATTTCAATATACTTAAATTTATCGAGGCTTGATTTGTGACCCAAGATGTCATCTATCCTGGAGAATGTTCCATGAGCACTTGAGAAAAAAGTTATTCTGCCACTTTTGGGTGGAATGTCCTATAAATATCAATTAAGTCTATTTGGTGTTTTGTATCATTTAAAGCTTGCGTTTATTTATTTTCTGTCTGGATGATCTGTCCATTGGTGTAAGTGGCGTGTTAAATTCCCCCACTATTACTGTGTTACTGTCAATTTCCCCTTTTATTGCTGATGGCAGTTGCCTTATGTATTGAGGTGTTCCTATGTTGGGTGCATAAGTATTTACAATTGTTGTATCTTCTTCTTGGATTGATTCCTTGATTATTATATTGTGTCCTTCCTTGACTCTTGTAATAGTCTTTAATTTAAGGTCTATCTTGTCTGATATGAGTATTGCTACTCCAGCTTTCTTTTGATTTGCATTTGCATGGTATATCTTTTTCCATCCCTTCACTGTCAGTCTATTTGTGTCCCTAGGTCTGAAGTGGGTTTCTTGTAGACAGCATATACACAGGTCCTGTTTTGGCATCCAATCAGCTAGACTGTGTCTTTTGGTTAGAGCATTTAATCCATTCACATTTTAGGTATTTATTGATATGTATGTTCCTGTTACCATTTTCTTAATTGTTTTGGGTTTGTTTTTGTAGGTCCTTTTCTTCTCTTGTGTTTCCCACTTAGAGAAGTTCCTTTAGCCTTTGTTGTAGAGCTGGATTGGTGGTTCTGAATTCTCTTAGCTTTTGCTTGTCTGTAAAGCTTTTGATTTCTCCACTGAATCTGAATGAGATCCTTACTGGGTAGAGTAATCTTGGTTGTTGGCTTTTCCTTTTCATCATTTAAAATATATCCTGCCACTCCTTTCTGGCCTGCAGAGTTTCTGCTGAAAAATCAACTGATAACCTTATGGGGATTCCCCCGTATGTTATTTGTTGCTTTTCCGTTGATGCTTTTAATATTTTTTCTTTGTATTTAATTTTTAATAGTTTGATTAATATGTGTCTCAGCATGTTTCTCCTTGGGTTTATCCTGTATGGGACTCTGTGCTTCCTGGACTTGATTGACTATTTCCCTTCTCATGTTAGGGAAGTTTTCAAATATAACGTCTTCAAATATTTTCTCAGGCCCTTTCTCTTTCTCTTCTTCTTCTGGGGCCCCTATCATTCGAATGTTGGTGCATTTAATGTTGTCCCAGAGGTCTCTGAGACTGTCCTCATTTCTTTTCATTCTTTTTGCTTTATTCTGCTCCTCGGCAGTTATATCCACCATTCTATATTCCAGCTAACTTATCGGTTCTTCTGCCTCTGTTATTCTGCTATTGATTCCGTCTAGTGTATTCTTCTTTTCAGTTATTGTGTTGTTCATCACTGACTGTTTGTTCTTTAGTTCCTCTAGGTCCTTGTTAAACATTTCTTGTATCTTCTTGATCCATGCCTCTATTCTATTTCCGAAATCTTGGATCATCTTTACTATCATTCCTCTGAATTCTTTTTCAGGTAGATTGCCTATTGCCTCTTCATTTATTTGCTCTTGTGGGATTTTACCTTGCCCCTTCATCTGCAACATATTTCTCTGTCATCTCATTTTGTCTAACCTGCTGTGTTTATGGTCTCCTTTCCACTGGCTGCAGGGTCGTAGTTTCTCTTGCTTCTGTTGTCTGCCCCCTGGTGAGTGAGGTTGGTCCAAGGGCCTGTGTAGACTTCCTGGTGGGAGGGACTGGTGCCTGCGCTCTGGTCAGTGGAGCTGAATCTTTTCCCTCTCAAGGGCAGGTCTGAGTCAGGTGGTGTGTTTTGGGGTGTCTGTGAGCTTAGTATGACTTTAAGCAGACTGTCTGCAATGGGTGGGGCTGTGTTCCTTTCTTGCTGGCTGTTTAGTGTGAGGTGTGCAGCACAGGAGTTTGCAGGCAGTCGTGTGGGGCCGGGTCTTGGTTTTGATATGAATACCTCTGGAAGCACGCACACCAATTAATATTCCCGGGGCCTGGGAATTCTCCAGCGGTCTAGCATCCTGGACTCAGCACTCCCACCCCAGAGGCCCAGGCCCATCCCCTGGCTGGGGAACCAAGAGCCCACAAGCCACACCATGCAGCCAGAGAAAAAGAAAAGAAAAGAGGAAAGAACAGAGACAGATAAACAACACCTTGGACTAACAGCAAAAGCAACAGCAAAGAAACAGCAGCAACAACACCACACACACAAAGAGAAAAAAAAAAGAGAATAAACAAAGAATTAAAAAATGAGAACAGTCAATAAGGACTAAACTAACAAAAAAATGAAAACTAAAGCAAAATCAGAAAGCAAACAAACAAGAGTAGCAAGAAAACATAAAATATACACATAAAAACCAATCAAAAAAAGAGAAAAAATAAAGTAAAATCAAAAACAAGATAAAAACCTACAAAACAACAAAAAACTAAAGTAAAACTAGAAAAGTAAAAAAATAAATAAAAATACATATGAAAAAATAAGAAAATAAAAGATAAAAAGTAATAAAAGCAACAACAGCAACAACTGTTGAAAGAAACAGAAAAAAGAATAATAGTAATAAGAATATTTTCTTGGGGCCTCCGCTGTCAGTGTCCTTGTTCCCACAGTGAGGCAGAGCTAACCCCCACCTCCCCAGGAGGCCTTCCAATACCTCCAGGTAGGTCTCTGGGCCTGCCGTGGGCCGTGGGCCCAGACTCTGACCTGGCCCAATTCCTGCATGTATTTGTCCCCTAAGGCCACTGCTGCGAAGACTAGACTGTTCTCCATTGTGGGAGCACTCATTGTCTATTCAGATATTCCACAGGCGCAGGACTTACCAAGCCAATCTAGGGGATTTAACCTGTGGCTTGTGCAGCTGCACAGAAAGACTTCTGTTCCCCTTCCTTCATCGCTCTGCCCTTGGGGTTTAGCTTTGGTTTTGACCCCACTTCTGTGTGCCACCCTCAGGTGTTTGTTCCCTGCCCAGATGAGAGGGAGCAAAAGCAGTGGCTGCTGGGGGAACACTTAATCACTCAGACCAGGGTGTGCGCAAATTGCCTGCAGCGTCAGGAGCCAGCAGGCGGTTGTAACCAACTGTAGTGGCTCACTCTGGTGGGAGTCCCTCCCAGTGCCCATGGAGGCAGGAGCTGGTGTGTGGCAGTGGTAGTGGCTCCACGCTCCACGTGCCTCTCAACCGTGGTGCCTCGCTTTCCAGGCAGACCACACTTCCTCTAGGGGCATTCCCGGCCGTGCATCCCATCCCTCCCGGCCCCTCTGCTGTACCTGTGCAGCGAATAGCGTTCCTCTACTCGGATCAGTTCTCCCACCCCCACGCTTTAGCACTCAGCCCCGCCAGCACTGGTGGATTCTCGTCCCAGGCAGGGGCTGATTCCCAAGGAGGCTTTGGGATGAGCGGTGCTCAGGCCCCAGAGCCCTCACGGGTGGAGTGGACCCCGGCCTGAGGGGCAGGTGGGCACGGCTCAGAAGGGAACCCCTCCCATGGCCCAAAGAAACTGGTAGATGCTGGAAGGGGCTGTAATGGCGGCTTTGCCCCTTGTGCGCCACTCAACACTGATGCCTTGTTTCTATGGTGTCCCGGGATTTCTCTGCAGACTTTCCTGGTTGTGGAGCTCCTTACTCCTGTCTCTTCAGGCTGTCTTTTCACTGCCAATAGCTGTCTTCTCCCTGGGTCTACGCTCCAAACCCCACTTTCCAGCACCCAGCCCCCCTCTGCAACAGGTGACTCACAACTCAGGCTGGAATGCGCAGAGCTGCAGTGTAGACCATGAGCGCAATTCTTACTTTGTCCTGCCTTCCACAGACTGTCTGCTGCATTCTCCTTTGATCCCCTGAAGGTTCTTTTCTGTCCCAGTTGATTTCCCCACCCTGAGGGAGTTTTTCTGAGTACAGGGACCTCCCTTCACTTTCAGCTTCCCACCAGGGTTGCTGGTCCCTTTTTTGATTCCTCTTTTCTTCTTTCTTTCATCCTACCTGGTTGTGAGGGGATTTTTCTTGTTCTTTTAGGGGTCCGAAATCTTCCGCTAATGTTCAGTAGGTGCTTTATGAGAACTATTCTATTTGTAGATGTATTCTTGATGCACTTGTGAGCAGTGACAAATTCCGTGTCCTCCTGTTCTGCCATCTTGACTCCTTCCCCAATGTGGCTTTTAGAACTAACTGTTGAAAGCTAAATGAGGCCTAAGGATATTCCTATCTGCTCTGGTCACAAAGTGACTTCTTATAATTCAGAGAAAAAGGAGAAACATAAATAAGTTAATATATAGTGAAAAATCAAGCAAAATACATGGCAAAGAAAATGTGACCACCATTCTCTTGCCCTTTGTTTTCAAGGCTCTTGGGGGGCATTCTTACTATTTTTCATATTTGGATAACATGTCCATTACCCTGGAGAACTATGTCCTGAAATGCACACTTTTCCCTAACAAAAATCAGTAAAGCATACAGAGTTTTTCAGAGAATCTAAGGTAAGACGATATGATCTCAAAAAACTACAAAAGAATAACAGTACTTAGCTACTTCTAGGAAACAGAAGGGATGCAAGAACAGCCAAAATAATTTTAAGGTAAACCTAAAATCAAATGGCATAATACCATTTTGCAGTTTAAAAAAATGCTTGGTTTTAAAATACAGACGTATGGTATCAGCTAAAGCAATGAATCTATCTCTAAAGCAAGATACTAAAGAGAATATTTATTTTATGAATTAAAAAGCAGAACCAAATGACATTAATTGGGACATTTTTATCACTACTGGGCAATGACTATATGTGAATTAAACTGGTGACATACTAATGTTCCTGCCAACGTAACTTGGTCAGAAGACACTGTTATATAACTCTACAGAAGGAATCAAAGAAAATACATGTGCAAAGTTTCACTCCGACATTCAACGAGTAGAGCCTGCACTTAAAAGTCTTCAAGGGTTCCTGAATATGGAATCTCAGTCAATTAATCCAATTCTCTTTTTTTTAAATTGTAGACTCTCTGACCTTAAAAAGAAGACACATTCTGTCTGATTTTGAAGTATATCCAAAGTACACCTTGAACAGCCCAAAGCTCTGAGTTCAATACCTATTCTTTCCCATAGATCCTCAGTACTGACAGCATGAAGAAAAGAAAAAATTAAGCACAGCTACTTTTTCTCTAAGAATGTCACTCCTTTTTATCAACAGCTATTGTCATTTTTTCATTTCAAAGGCTCAGAACACACATTTAAAATGTCCACTATCATACAGACAAGCCAAAGGGGGAGTATGAGTGTGGGTGTGTAGACAAATGGAGGGACAGTTTGGCACCAAAAACGAATCATTTTGAAGATGACTTTAAGAAGAAGCAATTTAGTTTAAATACCAAGAGCCTGGAATTAAGGACAGGGAAATAAAGGAACTAGAGTAGTGGAGTTAGTCCATGTGAATAAACAGCACAGATCTACTGGATTTCTGTCTCTGAAACCTGTTTGCTGGTAGACGCTCTTGAATCCTTTCTAGGTCTGATCTTTTAGGTCACATGCTCAGATTATTTCCTCAGGTTTTCCTCAAATAGCTGTATCTTTATTGAACTGAATATTAAGGTAGTCTTTTCAGGTCTTCAACTATTTTCTGTATTTTCCTGGGACACAAGTCACATGTACAAGCACCATCTTATTAGAAAAATATACACAAAACTGCTGCCAACATATATTTATGATAATATCAGTCAGGATGTACTCAGTGATAATACAAAATTAATATACAAAATGCAAGGGAGGTAGGTGCCAAAAAAATTGCACACTCAACTGCATACTGAAGATCACGTAAACATCATGAGGGTGGATGACTGTGCTTATCTTATTCCCTTTGTAATTATCTCTAGCCTCCAACGCAACAGAACAGGCACTGAATAAACATTTGCTGAATAAATAAGTTTTCAAAAATGCTGCAAATGAGGAAATTAAAATGGCCACAGTTGTTTCAGTTATCTGTCTTACCATTTGCCATATCTCTCTGCTGCTTTCTGGTAAGGCAGGAAACCCTAAATTCCACTTTCCTGGCTTACTCTCCAGATTACAACAAACCTTCTACTAATTCCGTATTTATGTAACAGAATTATCCATGAACTTCCATACACCTGGTCTACAATAATAATTGTTGATAATTATGGCTTGTTAGACCTTAAATTACTTTTTAAACAGCAAAGGTTACCTTGTGCTCAATACTCTTTGAATGTATTTAGTTTTTTAAAATATCCATAACTTTGCATTACCCCCAAGTTAAAATGAACAAAAAGTACTATTATTCAACCATGTTGAATGATGATGTTTATTATACGTTAATCACTGTGAAAATTCACATGATAAGATAAAGTGATGGACAGAAAACAAGACATGGAACTTTTAAAAGTACATTGATATTATTTCAGACCAAAAAAGAAAAAGGAAAGGATTAGCCTTGACTGTGGCAACTATGTCATTTAGAGGTCTAGCATGTCTCTCTCCATCAGTTTCTTACTGAAATAAAAGACAATACAAGTATTTCATATACAATGTGGTCAAATGGTTAATTTCTTAGTCAGCTATATATTAGCACCATGTAACACTTTGGTAGCTATATACATGAGAAGAAATTCTCAATTTACTATCATCAAATGTTTTCCCTAACATGCTTCACTGAGACATGATATTACAAAGATATAGGGGAAACTATTATGCACTCTAGATGTTTATGTCTAGGTGGGACATAAACAAACTGGCAACACAAAGAGAGGTACAACTCTCTATATGCCTAGGGGAAAAACAGATGGCGCATGCTAGTGGGAGATGGGGCAGCTGGCAGCAAGAGGTAATTGGAAAGGACTTTTAAGAGTTGAGGCTTACAGGATGGACAAAATTTAGACAGGCAAAAGGAAAGGCAGAGAATAGGCTTAGACTGGATTTAAGGAAAAGAATGTGGCAGACGTAGGAGGTTAAAAAACAGTACCATTGGGGAATGAAGTTAAAAACAGTAAGAAAATACTGTAGTGGGCTTGAGCTTTCGATTTTGGTTTAAGGCTTATGTACCCAATGCCTAGTGAAGCCTGGTTCATGGCAGACACTCAACTCTAGCAACCCTCACTTCCTCTCCACTTGACATTGGCCTCCTACACACCTAACCTAACCCCAAAAGTTGTCCTGAGAACTGCTACACATTTAAAATCTTAAAAGTCAATCTGGCCACAATCTTCCATCTTTCTGGCTGTCTCAAACCTCCATTCCCACTACACCTTCAGTAAGACAGAAACTTTACTCTCTTCTGACATCATTCCCTACTGGGCGAAGAAGAAGATAATAAAGCAAGCAAATAAAGATAAACTCAGAGCTTTGAATGTTCTATACGGAAAACAGAGTGTAAGGCTTCCCTGGTGGTGCAGTGGTTGAGAGTCCACCTGCCGACGCAGAGGACACGGGTTCATGCCCCGGTCCGGGAAGATCCCACATGCCGCGGAGCAGCTGGGCCCGTGAGCCATGGCCGCTGAGCCTGCACGTCCGGAGCCTGTGCTCCGCAACGGGAGAGGCCACAGCAGTGAGAGGCCCGCGTACCGCAAAAAAAAAAAAAAAAAAAGATAAGACATGAAGGAGAAGGAGCCAACCCTGGGAATAACAGAGGATAGGATGCTCCAGCCAGAGGGAACGGCACATACAAAGGCCTGTAGAAGAGAAAGATCCTGGCTTCATCTAGGACGGAACAGAAGTAAAGGAGGTCAGGGAAGGTGACGGGGGCCACATGACACAAGGTTTTGTGAGCTGTGATGAGTTTGTAACTTACGCAAATTGTAATGGGATTTCATCGAAAAGTTTGAAGCAGGAGGGTAACATGGTCAAATCTGTTGGGAAAAGATGACCATGACTGTGGTATGCAGAAGTGGTGCTAGAGGCAGGATGGGCATGGGGTCGCTGCAGGGAAGTTTCGGACACTCCAGCTAGTACAGAACTGGCACATGGTAAATGTCCCAAATATAGATGACAGAATTAACGAATAAATGAGTCAACAACTTTAAAGCTGGGAGTGGTAGTTACCAATTAGTTTTAGAATGATTAGTCTGGCAATGCATTTTAGACTACAGAAGAATCCATGTTGGGAGAGCATTAGTCATATACCCTGACTATCTGGACTTCTAAAAAACATTCTACAGTTGACTATGCCTTCTGAAAATTCAGTCAAGCTTTATAGGATTTCCAAGAACAGCGTAACAGAACAGGGATCTTATTTATGCAAAAAGGATTAAATCAGTCTGTGTAAGCTGTTCCTCAAGTTTAATAAGAATCTTTATTTATCTTGTGTCTGGCCAACTGTGTGTGTGTGTGTGTAAGTAATATAATGTGTTTAGAGATGCTGAAGACTGATGATTGATCAAGAAAAACCCAAGCTGAAATTGTTAAGAGCTGGGACACGAGCCAGTTTGCAATCACCATAGGAACTGCTTGAGCTGAGTTCCTTGATGTCATTCTGGTCATGAGCATTCCTCAAAGGACACCACTCTGCATAGTTTAGTTCTCTGATGCAAAAGGTGTAACTTCTGAAATCCGGCTGAATTGTTTTAAAAAGGAATTGTCAATAAAATTAAGTTCAACCTATTCACTGATTATAAGAACAATAAAAGTAAACGGTGGCCCTTATGCTATATAAAAAGTCTATCAGAAACATATGGAGGTACACTTTGAGAGATCTAGCTGTGAATCTCATCTTCATTGAATTTTTTTTCATTTGCTTTTCATGGAATCATATAAAAGGGGGAAAAGGAGGTGAAAATTTCATCAGTTCCTAGTAGAAATTTTTCCTCAGAAGTAATAAAGAAAAAGATATTTTCTTGGAGTGAAGTGGAGCTTTTCAAAAACATATATTATTTTTAAAAGCAAAACAGATAGATTACTGAGCACACAGATTCACATTCTCTTGCTTTGCAAATGTCTTCACGGTACAATGAAACTCTAAGCACAGTAATACCAATTTATTATTTCTAGTTCCTGTGGAAATATGCATTCAATTAAGTGAAGGCAATTGATATGGACACAAGTACAAAGCAAATACATTAGGGAGAAGTCATATAATAAATAACTCTAGTAAAATGAGCTCTGAGATATCAGAAATAATAGCCACAAAGGACCCCAAAGTCACTGTGGAATGTTCTCTTAAGTTACTAGCCACCAGTACCATTATGAAAACAAAAGCAAAAACATAATCCTACATTTTAGAATCCCACAGTTGGAATTTGCCATGTGCAAATAAACATCACACATAGGAAGATTAAGGCTGAGAAAAGACTACACCAAACTCAAAGAAAGGAAAGGAGGGAGGGAGGAAGATTTATCAATACATGTGACAAACAAGGCCTTGTTCAATAAATCTCAGTATCTAAAAATGAATACCAATCTCCTAAATAAGGTCATATAAATAAGAGTACATACTTTTTTTTTTTTTTTTTTTTTTTACAAATCTGTTAGTTATTCAGGACTTGTAACCTCCAGGCAGAGAATTAGATAAAACTATAAATACATAAAAAATCAATTGGCAAATATTTTTTGGCACTCAACTATGTGCTAAGCACTATGGTAAGGTCCGTAAGGAAAAACACTAAGTTTTAATTCATTTTGACAAGAATTTATTGTGCATTTCTGTTGTGCCATGTACTAAGATAATCATCAGAGGATATAAAATAGATGAGACATCACTCTAGAGAAACAGAAATTGTTTGCAATGTAATTTATGGGCAACACATGTTACTGAACTGGCATAAGATGAAAAATGGGCCAAATGAACAGTACAGATATGTGTGCTAAGGGTTTTCATAACAGAGAGATGATTTAGGCTTAGTCTGTCAGAGTTTTTCACAAGAGAGATGGCAATTGACTTGGGCTTGAAAAACAATGGAGGGAGAGAAGCAGAAAAGTGAATACAGTTGACAAAGGTGATAGGGCAGGAATTTACAAGGCTTGTTTGGGCCCTGATAAGACCTGAGAGTTTAATTTTGAGGAGACTGGAAACGATGATGGAGAGTACGCTGGGCCAGACAGAGAAATACCCTTTAATGGGTAAGGGGTCTTTGGAGTGATGACAATACTTCGGAACTAGAAAGAGGTAATGGATGCACAAAACCAAATGTTATGTTACGTGAATTTCACATTTTGTTAATGTTGATGATGATGAAAATTATTATTATCGTTAATTAGAAAAACACTGGAAATATCTAAACATCCAGCCATGTAGAGACCGGATGTTGAAAATCTATATGATAACGTTGGAAAGTCCATATGATTAAAAAACTGTATGTTCTCTAAATACAATATTAGAGGAGAATATTTAATGACATAGAAATAGGTTCACGGTGTACTGTGTAAAAAAGCAAATTCCCCAACAGTTTACCATATCAAATTTATAATAAAAGAGACTGGAATGATGTACTCCAAAATGTTAGCAGTGTCGTCTCTGGGTGTTGGATCATGAGTGATTTAAATTTTCTTCCTTTTTCCTTATTTTTCATAGCAAACATCTATTTTTAAGATAACGTTTATTAGAAATGTTTTCATGTAAAATACAGTATTTTATCAGAATGGACTGATTGCAGATACAGAACTTAGCAAGATGATTCACGATGTTTTTCTAGATAGAGCCAGGCATAAAGTAAAAGATTTGCATACAATATGCTACTTTAAGTACCAATTTACAACATTTGGTGGAATTAAAATGAGCTGTAGGTGAATAGCTTACTCCATAGCACATGCAAATTTTCAATGATTTTCTTTCTTTTTTAATCTCACAGTATTTATTCTCAATTCTGCCCCAGAGTGACAGCATAAAGACTAGTCTCTTTCCACATTATTTTTGTTTGTAAAATTCTATCAAATAACAGATTTCAAATGTAGCCCATGGTCTCCCTCCTTTTCTTTTGGCTTGATACTTGTTTTTCTTTGAAGTTATTACTAACCAAGAGGGCTCATCCTCTCAAAATATGAAGTTCACCATCATTGCTCACTTCCTCATTTCCTCACTCTTAACAACTTTCTCTGAATATGGTCAACTCGTGTCACTACAATCATCAATCCCAAATTATTTTAACTTTTCATTATTTCCGAGGTGGGACAAAATAAAGGCAATCAGGTAAAACCTTTAGTTCAGATTTCCTCCATATTTCATGAAATCCATCAAACAATTGCCCAGATTATATTTCACAGTAACATGAGCAAAAGCACACCTCCCTCTTCAGCTGTAGCCCCTTTCCTCATGCATTCATGGATGCCAAAATCAGAACCTACAGTTCGGAAGCTGTACACAGTTGCATCTTGTTTTGAGTTTTTGTTTGCAAACTGTCAGTAAGATCAGAATAAATTGCATGATATGCAGTCCAATATGTATATTCTTGAGCACATCTCAATGTATCCACCAAAAAACATTCATAGCTGCAGGTGTACAAAAAAAAAGGCAGAATTATGGCTTGATTTGCCTTGATAAGCATGGCAATTTTCTGTATACTTTTCATAAAGTGCTAATCAATTTCAGCTCAAAATAGATTGAAACACCCAACAGATTGCTGCCATAGTCCACAAATGTTTGTCACTAGTAGACTGTGGCAATAATGTGAATTCTGAAGAGGAAAACTGCAACTGAACTACACCTTATAAAAATCCCTTTCATTTGCCTTAATAATCCTTGAAGAAATTCTAAGAATTATTTAGAATTATTTTGAAATCATGTAAATTTGAAATTTCTGTTTTTTCTTGTTACATCTAAGTCTTGATTGTCACATAGTAACATCCGTTAAGTATGGTTATAGGTGGATTATATTTAGAACTCAGTTTAATGATGATATTTAAGAATCAGATATCACATCCATATTGCTTAATATTCCTCTAAAATATAATTACAGACATCACATACAACTTGGAATTGGATCATCACAGACTTCTGCAATAAATTACTCTTTGTCTATATCTTTAACCAGTAGATGTAGTGCAATTTTTTGAAAATGTTTTGTCAATATTCTAGTCCTTCCATTAAGGTTATTTCACAAGCACTAAGAGGTGCTAATATTCATATTAATGCACCTTTTCGAGGAGCAATACTCTTGCCATATGAATCACTCATCCGCCCAGGATGTTTTGCCAAACACAAATGCCAAAACTTTGCTGAAGACTGTCACACACCTACAAGGGAGCCTCTGCTCAAAACTGAGCATACACTTCCCCTTTCCCTTTCGTTAAGTGTGAGACACAATCGGTAATGACATTTAGATCTGGGTATGGTATGTTCTCCATGGAAAGTAAGAAATTGAATGAGAATAGATAACATTTCAAATTTTCACACCTTCCTCTTCAAAACTACGAAAGTGATAATATGATCTGGGGGGGGAATAAAAGTTACACAATTTGGCTTTAGAAAAAAACAGTACTTAAAAGCTGTGACTTTAAGCAACTTCTGTGATCACCACCTGCTAAAAAGTTTTGCCAAAATCAGAGGCAGTAGAGTGTAGTAGACACAGGCTCTGCAGTCAGAAAGCCTGAGTTCTTATGTTGACTCTGCCATTAAATATGTGACCCTGAACATGACTTGTCCTCACCATGTCTCCGTTTCCTCATCTATAAAAAGGGGGTTATGAGAGTACCTAACTCAGGGTGAAGTGAGATAATTAACACCTGCAAAATTCTGAGGATTAAATGAGATAATATATGCAAAGTTCTTACCAAAACAGGTTCTCATCAATTTTTAATAAATGTTAGCTACTTTTATCAGCATCACCAGCATAAGCATCATCATTTCAAAGGGCAGTGAGTACTCTTACCTGACTTGTCTGCCAAGTGTTTGTTTCTAGGTCTGGGTCCTCATGTATTACATAAATTAACCTATTTTCTAAAGGAGATGATAACATGTTTGGAAATTAAGCCAGTGCTGCATGAGATGGTAAAGCTCTTGGCCCAAATTACCATCTACTAATCCTGGTAAAATAAGGATGAAAAAAGTATGTGAAAGATAGGACACACACTTAGAAAGGCTGATCTTGACTCTGAACAAATACAAAACTGTCATCTTTTGCTTATTATTCCAGACCTAATATAACAGTAGCTGTATTCACTGATAAACTGTTCCCGTGATGTTTTTATTCTCATTCATTAATCTAGTCTCTGGAATTTAGCTAGTTAGTCACCTCTAGTTAGCCATTAGATTTTCAGGAGCCACTGGGGAAAAAGTTTACACATTCTGACCTTGAAAATTTGATTCTGATACTGTTTCAGGAGAGGAAATTCATTTTATTTATCCAACAAAGAAACAAAAACACACTATTCAGGAAAAACTTTCTAATGTACTTACAATGTAACCACAAAAATACATTTCAAATCTTCTTAAATAACTACTACAATCAAAAGGAAAACATCTGACTGGCCTGACTCAAAAAACATTTAACAATCTCCACACCAAATACCTTCCCTTTTTTTCCTTCCCTTTGGAATATTTCTATTTGTTAGTTGCTATGGAGCAAATCAATGTACAAAAGCAGTCAAAATGGAAACACAGTCACGTGAATTCAGGCTATGAAAAACTATATATGTATTTAGATGTTGCTTCCCTGAGATCACAAAGAGTCATTTGTCAGTTTCCCCTTAGCATCTATTAGATTTTATATTTGTGTTTTTCTTCAAAATGTCAAGGTACCAGCATAAATGACTTCATGAGATAAATTATTACCTTGTTCACTTTTCCAAAGACAATTTTACATACAAGTTATAGATGAAGGCTGCAAAAATTGCTTTACAAGTGAATCTGGTGTTATTTATATTATCATCTCGTAATTAGAGGCACTTTCTCAAGGACAAGGTTTTGGAACTTTAGCCATGTATTATTAAGTTAAAATTAGATTTTACGAGAGGTTACCGATTGGGAAAAACAGCATTCATTGTTATATTGTATATTTTGAAGACAGCAAAGCAAGATCATGACATTTTCAAAAATACTTTATACCTAATAAATATTCAACATGCATTTGTGAACTGATGTGAGTAAATACCCTTCCCATGCAAAAGACTTTTAAATATTGTTTTTAAAAGTGCCTGAATGGGGCTTCCCTGGTGGCGCAGTGGTAGAGAATCCGCCTGCCGATGCAGGGGACACGGGTTCGTGCCCCGGTCCGGGAAGATCCCACGTGCCGCGGAGCGGCTGGGCCCGTGAGCCATGGCCGCTGAGCCTGCGCATCCAGAGCCTGTGCTCCGCAACTGCAGAGGCCACAACAGTGAGAGGCCCGCGTACCGCGAAAAAAAAAAAAAAAAAAAAAGTGCCTGAACACATCATACAAGATGGCTGTTTGCCATTTTTTAATAAGTAATTTACACAAATAGGGGGGCACCCACCCCAGAAATGGGCAAGAAAAACCACTGTAAAGAGAGAGAACAGTAACGAATATGCTCATATTAAATAATTTCATATTAATGCTATTCTTATCTTTATAAAATGTGTATTATTTTAAATTTTATAATATATGCATTTCATTAATAAAGTTATGTGGAATATGTGATCTGGAATATATGATCCAATTTGTTTTCACCAATGGTGTGTGTGCTCAAAAGAGTTTGAAGACTACACAAAAACTCTTCATTCGCAGATTTAATTCATGCAGTTATTTTATATGTTATTAAGATTTATTTGCTACAGGTCTAACAGTTTTATCAAACTAGGCTGGCATGTGTATTAATATATATTTCATTGCTTGGTAGTATACATAGTAAAAGCTCCATGTATCTTGACTAATCAGACTGCTTTGTAATCACACACATTTCAACTTCAAGTTTTAGCTAATATTCATGGAGAGGAAAAATTTTTTTAAATGATGACTATAGTAAGTATATTAAGTCTTTATAGCTGTAAAGATTTTTACCCTGAGAGATGCAATGCATGAATCTTAGGCAAACTTCTGAACTTTCCAAAACTTAAGTTTTTACATGTATAACATGGAGATAATACCTCACAGATCTTTTTTTAGGGGTGGGAGGGGAGGTCCACAAAAGCCAGGATGTTAGTTCGTATGAACATTATTAAGGTCCAGGAGGCATATGTAAAACAGAAAGTCACAAGTGTTTGCAATAATATGCAAAAACTGGAACCTTGACACATTGCTGGTGGGAATGTAAAATGTTGCAGCCACTGTAGAAAACTGTTTGGCAGTTCTTCAAAAAGTTAAGCACAGAATTACCATATGACCCAGCAATTCCACTCCTAGGTAATATACCAAAAGAATGGAAAACAGGAACTCAAACAGATACTTGTACATCCGTGTTCACAGCAGTATTATTCACAACAGCCAAAAGGTAGAAACAACCCAAGTGTCCATAGGTGAATGTATAAACAAATTGTGGCATATACATATAATGGGATATCATTCAACCATAAAAAGGAATGAAGTTTTGACACATGCTACAACCTAGATGAGCCTTAAAACATTATGCTAGATGAAATAAACCAGACACAGAAGGACAAACATTATATGATTCCACTTATGTGAAATATCTAGAATAGGCAAATTCAAGGACAGAAAGATTATAAATTACCAGGAATTAGAGGGAGGAGGGAACAGAGAGTTACTGCTTAATGGGTACAGAATTTCTGTTTGGGGTGATGAAAAAGTCCTGGATTTAGATAGTGGTATTGGTTGGTCAACATCATGAGTGTACTTAATACCACTAAGTTGTACACTTGAAAATGATTTAAGTGGTAAATTTATGCTACGTTCATTTTACCACAATAAAACATTTTAATAAATAAATATAAAATGATACTATCACATCCTCTCCAGAATAATTCTTTCTATTCTAGTCTCCTCCTCTTTACAGTAAAAATTACTGAAAGGGTTGTCTTCACTCATGGCGCCCACTTCTGATCTAACTCCGTAACCCCTTTCAGCCTGGCCTGGGCCCCATAGGGCTCCTGAAATGCCTTCACCAAGCACACCGCCCAGAACCTCACTGCCAAATCCTTCCCTGACATGCCCACTGACCACTGCCTCATACTAAAAACACCGTGTTCCCTCAGTTTCTTTAAATGACACACTAGGTTCTCCTCCTTCCTCTCTGACCCACTCCTGCCCAGTTTTGCTATTTGTTTTTGTTGGTTTGGTTAGGTTTGGTTGTGGGCTGTTCACCCTCTGCTAATTCTTTAATTTTTGTCCTCTGGTTCCATATTTTAGACTTCTTGAGTCCATTCCATGGACTCTCACTAGGCTTATCCATCCCCTCCCAAGGCTTCAGTGAAAACGGATGTGTTTTCCCAAAATCTCCTCTTCCTTTTATGTCCTTACCTTGGTGAAACGTTCCATCATTCACTCAGTAGTCTGAGCTAATGTCATCCTTTGCTTTTCCCTCCCCACCCCACATGCACATAAACTCACATGCAATGTTCTTAAGTCTTGTTAAGTCCAGCTTTTGAATAGCTCTGGAATTCATTTACTCCTTTTTATGCCCACAATCAGTGCCAGTTATTGCCCTCACTGTAATGTACTTAGTAAGTGACAGCAGTGCCTCTTGTTCCATTCCAATCTCTTCTTGCCAATGCAGCCAGACTTAAATTTCTAAAGTGCATATTTTGCCATACTCTTCTCCTCTACAAAACTCTTGCATGGTTCCTCCACGCCATCAGAATCATGGTAAAAGGTGACATATATCTTCATTATATAACCTCCTTTTATCTATGGCATCTCTTCTCTCCCCACCACCAAACTCAATGTTCCAAGCAGAGTAAACTCCTCTCAGTTATGAAGGCAGGTTCTCTGAGCTCTACAGGCAGATCACCAAACCTGGACTTGTGAGAGTGAAAAAAAACCATCCAAATAGAACAACAGGCATAACAGACTATCCCAGGAAAACTGGAAGATGCTCTCTCAGCCCACAAGCCCTCTGCCCTTATTGTTCTCTCCAAGGTCGCCTCCAACCATTTCATCTAATTAACTTCCAGTTCTCATTGAACTAAGCTGTTGCTTCTTTCATAAAATTTTTCTTGAAGCCCCAGAAAAGAAACCCTGAAATCCCTAAACTTCCATTTTCCCACTTCACTCTTTATTTACCCCTTTCATCATCTTTATGGTACTTCATTTTAATTTTCTGTTTATTTGTAAACTCTCCCCCTGCTCCACTGCAATTGCCTTTACACTCTTTGAGGACAAGACTTATTAGCATTGTATATCTGAACCCAGCTCAGTCTCTGACATGACAGTAAGCAGTTGATAAATATTTGAATAAACAAATGTTTTCAAATTATGAACTGATAACCATAAAAGCAAAGAATCTATTAAATACATATTTGGACATAGTGATTTCAGTATTTCAGTTAGCTTTTAATTATTCTACAAATAATAATTTACTATATCCATTGTATATTTCTATTTGATTTGTAATCATGTAACATATCATAACCCTGTAAAGGCTCAAAGACCAATCCTATGTATTTATTCTGTAGAAACAATTATGACTAAAAATAAATAAGCTTTGGTCTAAAAGTTATATCTTCTCTTCTGTTTCTTTGTTTTCATTGTGGTAAAATATACTTAATATAAAATTTACCATCTTAACCATTTTTAACTGTACGTATCAGTAGGGTTAGGTATATTCAATTGCCAGAAATTTTTCATCATGCAAAACTGAAATTCTGTACCCATTACACAACAATTCCTCATTTCCTGTTTCCCTAGTCTCTGGCAACCACCGAATGGTTTCTATGAATCTAACAAATCTAGATACCTCACATAAACGGGATCATGTAGTATTTGTCTTTTTGTGACTCGCATATTTAAACTTCGCATAATAGTTCATCCATTTTGTAGTACATGTCATAATTTCCCTTTTAAGGTTGAATAATATTTTACTGTATGTATATACCATGTTTTATTTATCCATTAATCCATCAATGGACACTTGCATTGCTTCCACCTCTTGGCTATTGTGAAAAACACTACTATGAACATGGTCACAGTTTCTTTCTTTTTTTCTTTCTTTCTTTCTTTATTTGTGGCTGTGTTGAGTCTTTGTTGATGTGTGCAGGCTTTCTCTAGTTGTGGGGAGCGGGGGCTACTCTTGGTTGTGGTGCACGGGCTTCTCATTGCAGGCTTCTCGTTACAGAGCGCAGGCTCTAGGCACACAGGCTTCCGTGGTTGTGGTACATGGGCTCAGCAGTTGTGGCTCGTGGGCTCAGTAACTGTGCCTCATGGGTTCTAGAGCTCAGGCTCGGTAGTTGTGGCGCACGGGCTTAATGGCTCTGCAGCATGTGGGATCTTCCCGGACCAGGGATCAAACTCGTGTCCCCTGCATTGGCAGGCAGATTCTTAACCACTGCATCACTGGGGAAGTCCCACAAGTTTCTTTTAATAACAGAAAATAAACAATATCATAATCATTAAAAATAAAGAAGTAGGGCTTCCCCGGTGGCGGAGTGGTTGAGAGTCCGCCTGCCGATGCACGGGACCTGGGTTCGTGCCCCGCTCCGGGAGAATCCCACATACCGCGGAGCGGCTGGGCCCGTGAGCCATGGCCGCTGAGCCTGCACGTCCGGAGCCTGTGCTCCGCAATGGGAGAGGCCACAACAGTGAGAGGCCCGCATACCGCAAAAATATAAATAAATAAATAAATAATAAAAAATAAAGAAGTAAAAGCTTACAGAAAAGAGAAATATTTTACCATGTGTATACTTATTGCTTTTTTTCTATTGATATTATTTTTAGAAGAAATTTTATCTTTGTGACTCACACTTTCACTAACAGATATACGTTTAACACAATCCAAATATCATGTCTGTTCTAAAAATGAATACTCATTCACTTTAATGATAAAGTAGCTCTTTTTAGCTACATTTAGAAGGTACTTACTTTGGGAAAACACCTGTTTTCTGATTTTGGCGTATATTTGATGGACACAGCATAAAATACTTTACTTCATGCATAAATATGTAAACAACTACGGGCCCTTTGGGGCTGCATCTGAGATTTGCCACCAAATTTGCACAGTCCAGAGACTCCAAGGCTGGGAACAAAGATAAGCAGAATTAAATAAATTGAGAACACAATTCACAATTACGAAACTTCTGCAATCTGTCTTTACTCACTGTTCTCAGATGCATCATTGTCAGCATCTGACCCCGTTAGGTGGCTGATAAGAGGATTTTGAAGGCCAGCAGATTTTATTTTTAACCTCTCCATATGGTTGACCTTCTAGTTTCAATGTGAGCATCATCTGCAGAGATGATCATCAAATGGCAACTCCTACCCTAAAATGTTTTGGGTAATTTGGTCAACTCAAAAGTGATGCTCAGTTAAAGAACAACATGTGATCTTCTTTGTACTTTAAAGTCTGTACACAAATACATTTTAAAAGGTCTGCCGCAAATACATTTTAAAAGGTCTGCAGGGCTATAGACAAACATTTCAAAAATAATTTACTGACATTAGGATTAAAACAATTTTTTCAAACTATATGCAATGTTCTGCTTGTATAATGAATAAAAGTGTAACAGTAACTTTGGCTGGTAAGATTTTTTATCAGCTAAGTTATTTTTTAATATGAAACAAATAATATTTCAAATTTAAAATAACTAAAACACAGAAAACTAATAAGACTTTATAAAAAACTTTCAAATGTACACTGATGTATTAATATGTCAAGTCTAATATTAGCAATACCGATGATCAATTTAACACATTATGTTATTACATTTTTCAAAATAAAAAGAGATATTAATTATGTTATCTGCAATTCATGGTCCACAATTTTATACCCTCTTGAACCTTGAAGATAAAGATGGCAAATATGACTTTCCATATATGAAAGGTTTGTATATAAGAATAATATAACATTCTTATGGCCAAAAGGCAAATGAAAAGATGCTCAACATCGCTAATTATTAGAGAAATGTAAATCAAAACTACAATGAGGTATCACCTCACACCGGTCAGAATGCCCATCAACAAAAAATCTACAAGTAATAAATGCTAGAGAGGGTGTGGAGAAAAGGGAACCCTCCTACACTGTTGGTGGGAATGTAAATTGGTAGAGCCACTATGAAGAACAGTAGGGAGGCTAAAAAAACTATTTTTAAAAAACTAAAAATAGAGCTACCATATGATCCTGCAATTCCATTCCTGGGCATATATCTGGAAAAAACCATAATTCGAAAAGATACATGCACCCCAGTAGTGTTCACTGCACCACTATTTACAATAGCCAAGACATGGAAGCAACCTAAGTGTACATCGACAGATGAATGGATAAAGAAGATGTGGTATACTTATATGGTGGAATATTACTCAGTCATAAAAAAGAATGAAATAATTCCATTTGCAGACACATGGATGGACCTAGAGATTATCACACTAAGTGAAATAAGCCAGACAGAGAAAGACAAGTATCATATGATATCACCTATATATGGAATCTAAAAAAACTATACAAATGAACTTATGCATAAAACAGAAACAGACTCACAGACATAGAAAACAAACTTAGGGTTACCAAAGGAGAAGGGGTGGGGGATAAATTTGGAGTTTGGGATTAACATATAACACTACTATATATAAAACAGATAACCAACAAGGACCTACTGTATAGCGCAGGGAACTCTACTCAATATTTTGTAATAACCTATAAGGGAAAAGAATCTGAAAAAGAATAGATATATGTATATATAACTGAATCACTTTGCTGAAACTAACACAACATTATAAATCAACTAAACGTCAATTAAAAATAATAGAATATTAAATTATTCATCTATCCATTTATTCAACAAACATTTAATAGACATTCATTATATCCCAAAGACAGATTCAAAGATATATCTAACAAAAAAGGAGAAGAGAAGAAATTCTCAACACATCAAGGACTTTAGTTAGGTGACAAAGACAAAAGTTAGCATATTATTAGAGCATATAAGCAGTTCACTGAGAGTGGAAGGGAAGGAGACTGGGGGTACAGGATGGAACAAGTACAGAATTCTCCCCTGAGAAGTCAAAAAAAAAAAGCATCCTGCAAAGACTAGTAAATAATTCACTGGTAAATTCACCTGGGGCTGAGCCCAGGGTTTCATGGGTAAAGTGACAAGTCTCTAAGTAGAAGGAACGAGGAGGACAAAGGCACAAAGGCCAGTAAAAAATGTTTAAAATATTTTTCTCTATAGGCTTTGTTATCAGTCCTGAGAAAAGAAAACGTACAATTTTATTTATTTATGAGATGAGCTTTCAATGGGCACTGTTATTCAAAAAAGCAAAACAGTGTAATTCTTTTAACATTATGATCTCCTACTTATCCACAGGGACCCCTTATTTTTTGGATGAAGCTGGCTCTTCATTCATTTTCTTTTATAAATTCCCATTTACTCAAGACTTAGGAATGACACCATATACCAATTATAGGACCAAAGAGTAACTTTAGATATTTATCCAAGACAGTTTGTGGAAATAATTATAACTTAAAAAAAAATGCTTCATTTCCTGGCAAAATCTGAATCAGAACAGCATTGAGCAGGGTTAAGGGGGAATTTCAATCAAGCCACACTTTCTTCTGATACAATGGTTGCAACATGTTTATAGAATACCTGACCTATGAGAAACTCTCTCTGATGTCCGTACAAAGCCCCTTCAGGCGACAGTGCAGTGTGGCTGCAGGAACTTTAGAAGAAGGACAAGAAAAAGAAGAGGAAAAGACTTGCTCCCCACTTGGACACATTACTACACAAGAAACGCTTACAGTAAGTTCTAGCTGCTGACAAACACTGCTATTCATTAATATCCTAGAAATTAATGGAATTTTAGGGTGTACCTGACATGTTCAACAGTTCAGACTGAACTGTGCCCTGACATTCTTTTAACAGTAGCTAGCAAAACTGAAAAGATATGAAAAGAGAACGTAAAGGATTTCTATTACCTCTAAATGTAGATACACCCAGACCCAGGTAGAACATGAAAAGATTTCAGATGAAAGTCAATTGTAACTGCTTCTTACTCTCTCCCTCTCCCTCCCCCAACCAGAAGACACGAATTCATAGTTCCACTGAATTGATGGCAATGTCTTTTATGACATAATGTTATGAATGAAGAACTTATTAGTGTGTTTAAATGAACGAACTTATTTTCAAAAATCGTATTTGGGAGAGAGTTCCTGGAAGCATATGCAACCACGCAATGACAAAACTTACTCTGTGCCTAGCACCATCTGCTGACACCCTTCCAGGCAATTCTTTTAATATAATAAACCATCCAAGTCAAGAAATGTAAGGTTGTCAGCAGGCTGTAACCACACCCACTGTACACGTGTACCCAATGAGACAGTTTTTAACAGATTCTATAGCTATTTGCAAAAGAACAAAAGAGGGACTGAGCAATTGCATTTGTTACTTTACCCCTGTCAGCCACATTTAATTTACAGTATAAATCATCCAGATTGGTATGTGATGGTAAAGATAAAACACGAATTGTAGTTGTTCTCCCTCCTTTGATGGTAGATGCTGTCATTTTAACATGAATGATTGACATTCGACATCAAGCAGTTTTCTGGAAAGGAACTTGTGCACCTCTCAATGGCACATCTGGTATCTGCAGATGGTGTGGATTAGCATAATTTTCCCAGCAACGATGCGCCAAAAGCATAACGCAAAATAAGACTTATGCCTGATGTCAATTGTTTGTTTCTTGCCAGTGTTAATATAAAATCTTCTAGAGACGGTTCTAATGCTTACTATCAGCTCAAACTACAGGGGAAAACTCAGGAAGCAATCCTGACTGCCCTGGGAGGGTGGATATGAATTAACGTTTATGACAGCCCACTGCCACTATTGCTCTCTCTTCATCTTGCACAAAGATGGTCAAGTCGCCCACTAGGGGTGTGACAGGTACACAACAGGGAGTTAACACAATGCATGCCCCCTATAATGCATGAAGATTTGATCTGGGTTGTACCTGTATGTGTGTGTACTTGATATATCCATACTGCAGTAGGAGCAATATTTCTTTCAAATAAGCATTAAATAAGCTATACGTTCTGTGAGGATAAGAATAGGGAAAAACCGAGCACCCAATTTATAAAAGCAACAACACTAGGCTCCTTGAGAGATATAAAAGAATATAAGAGCCTTTCCTCAATGACTTTAAAATCAGGAAGAAAGAAAAGCTCAAGTTATTAATTTATGGTGTCATATGTCATAAGTGACATGAGTCCTATTCAATATGACTTGAGGCAATGTATAAATGCCTCATAAAACAAAATAACACAAGAAGGCCTATAAAAAGATGTATCAATTTTTACATGGAATAGGCTAGAAAGGGATCTCATGAAGGGAGATACCATATGCTCAAGACCTGGAATATAGGTTGTATTTTAGTAAGCAACATGTTCAAGAGAAGAAGAAAAAATCCAGACCTAAATGGTTTCATTCAAGGGTAACAAGACAGCAAATCACAAGTGGCATATAAGGAAATCTGTGACATCCATATTGACCAACAGGGTTAACACAGGTGAGTAATGGAAATAAAACTCCACATAGCAAAGAAATAGAAAAAAAATTAGAGGAGTGATGAAAAGAGCAGGTACACCATACAAATCAGAAATTCAGTTCCTAGGTAATGTATAATTTATTTATACTGCGCTAAGTTATTTATAGCTCACCTAGTTCCAAAATTCCCAGTATTTACTGATACCTACTCAACCCTGTTTCTAAAATGATTTTAAAAGAGTTCACAAAGAAAGCATACAATGTATAAGGTGAAAATAACTTGGTGAGTAAAGCTGGGCAAAGTCAACCTTTTATTATACAAGTAGTGATAGTGACCTAAACCTTTGAAACATCTGTCTTCCCCTATCCCCTGAGTCGCTGTGTTCCTAATGTGTGCAAACACCTCCCAAGCATTCTGAGTTTGGGTTCTCCTCAGAGTAAGATTACTATAAAATTATAAGCAGTAATCCTCTAGCCTTTGAGCTCTCGATACTATTTCTTAAACTCATTTTAATTTTAATGCAATTTAAAATGATAAATACTGGGAATTTCCTGGCGGTCCAGTGGTTAGGACTCTGTGCTTCCACTGCAGGGGGCAACGGTTCGATCCCTGTTCGGGCAACTAGGATCCTGCATGCCTCACAGTGGCCAAAAAAACAAAATAAATGATAAATACTGTTATCCTAATATGATCAAAATTGTGATTTTAAAGGCAATTATGTTTCAGATCTAAATTAGAAAGACTATTCCCAAACCAAAATTGTTTTAAGATTTGTAGTTACACAGGGAACTATATTCAATATCTTGCAATAAACTATAATGGAAAAGAATCTGAAAAAGAATACATATATATGAAAACTGAATACAAATATATATGTGTATATGTGTGTATATATATATATATATAGTGTGTGTGTGCGTGTGTGTGTGTATATATATATATATACACACACACACATATATATACCAGAAACTAACACAACATTGTAAATCAACTATACTTCAATAAAAAAATTAAATTTAAAAGGATTTGTAGTTGCAATGATCTCTACCAAAGCTTCTTCAAGTAATATACTAACAACTATTTTATCAGGGATAAAAAGAAGTTTCCATTTACATGAAAATATATACAAAACAACAGCTGACATCATTACTTAATAATGACACATTAGGAGTATTCTTCTAGAAATACTGTTGTTCACATTTTAAACTTTTTTTCTGAAGTTTTGCCCAATGCCATGGACATTTAAAAAAAGAAATAAAAGAGTTTATGTATTAAAAATGAAATGACAGTATCATCATTTGAGTATAACAGCACATCTAAATAGAGAAGCAACCGAAAAACTACCCCATGAATGGTTATTTTCTTCTTTGCAACAACACCAACAACAACAAAGATAGATAAAATAATTCTTTCTAACTTCCTATTAATTATTAGCTAAGTGATCATAAAAAAAATCATTCCACCTCGATTTCCTCATCTGCAAATATAGACAAAAGTATCTAATATGCATTACTATTTCCTTCAAGGAATAAAAAGCTATTGGGAAATCAGACAAGAAGTCAACCTGTCTAAGTGGTTTTAATTATGAATAAATTCAAATATATCATATATTTTCAAAACAGAAAAGTTTCAAAATTTAAAAACTATTCCTATGGTGGTCCAATAGTTCATTAATAAATTAAGAGATATCTAGAATATTACTGGACAAAAGTTTGCTTTTATGGAGTTTTATAACAGCACATCAGTTTATATGTATAATATATAATGCGTATGATCAAATGGTTCACCGGTTAATCAGTAGTCCAAGTATCATTTTAAAATAATATGAATCTGAAATAGAGTTACAGATGTAGAAAACTTATGGTTACCATGGGGAAGGGCAGGGGAAGGGATAAACTGGAAGATTGGGATTGACACATACACACTACTATATATAAAATAGATAACTAAAAAGGGCCTACTACTGTATAGCACAGGGAACTCTACTCAATACTCTGTAATGGCCTATATGGGAAAACAATCTAGAAAAGAGTGGATATATGTATAACTGATTCACTTTGTTGTACACCTGAAACTAACACAACATTGTAAATCAACTATACTCTAATAAAAATTAAATAAAATAATATGAATCTCTACACCTTCAATTTAATTTTTTTGCAAACCTAAAACTTTTCTAAAAAATAACATAAGGTATGTTTGATGAGAAAAAGTAACCATTTTTGAATATAAGAAATTACTTTGTACAAATATAATTTTAAAAGATAAAAAATAAATAAAATAAAACCTATAGACTGCTAAATGACAATTCCATCCTTTACAAATACTTCCTGAGCATTTAGAAAATAATGCAGTCAGTGATGCTCCTGAAAAACGGATTATCTAGCCTACTCTAAAAAGCCTACACATGTCCTTTCATGCATCCAACAAGAATTTACAGAGCATATATTGTATGCCAGACACTCGTCTAGGCTCTGCAGATATAGAAGGAAGCAGAAAAGTATTCTTGTATGTAGAGTCCAACAGAGAAGACAGACATCACTTAGAGAATCACACAGATAAATGTAAAATTACACTGTAGTAAGACAACAATGTGATGAAGCTACTTTTAAAAAAAAAAAGAGATACATAGAAAAAGTAAAAAGTTTATGCTACTCTAACATAAAATGACCAAGATCATTTTACTATTAAAACTGCTCACTTTGCAGATGAAATAATACGACACAGTCATACCCACTCCCCCAAATTATCAGAAGCACAAAGTATACCTTAGACTGCAAACTGAGAATACTGCCAATAACAGCTGGCAATAGTTCAGGTATTTAGGGAATTCTAATCTGAAGAAGTCAACCACTAAGGTGCTCAGAAATATACTTCAATCCTGTCCTTTCTCCTTGACTCTTCAAAAGGGAAACTTTTGGAAAAATCTTAGCCCTGAAAAATACAGGGAATCACTTAAACTAAAAATCCTTTCTTGGTAATTCTCTAACAAGGTTCTCAAATAATTTGTGCCATTTTTATTACACGTTTGAGCTTCTTAAATCCCTAAACGATTATTTATATTACCATAGTAAGTTAATATTTTTGCCCATATTTTATCAAATGTAGTTCTCTCCAGACACCATTCTGTTTCTCCTAAGATAAAAAGCAAGGAGCTGCTAGTTTCTGATATGCTCAGATATTTCAGTGTTTTCTTTTTTCTCACTGTTGAGAACTTTTATTAATTCTCCCAATCTGTGTAAGTAGAAGAATAAATCTCTTAAAGGCATCGTCCGAAAGCGAGAACCCCATCAAATAATCTCTCAGAGTCAATCCCTTCCCATAACTTACTAATAGTTTACTTTTGAGCAAGAGAGTTAAGCCTCTTAATTCTCAATTCTTCATTTATAAAGCAAATATGCTGGGAGGAATAACAAATGTGGCCTAGTACCTGACATAATAAATGTTACCCCAAAATAAATACATGCATATGTGTGTGTGTGTATGTATGTAGATATAGATAGAAGATAGATGAGGAAACTCCTGACAATCTAAAGAATGAAGGTGAGTTTGTCAATAACCTTAGAAAATTCAGATATACTTTAAGGACTATCACAGGATTGAAACAAGCTCCTTGACTTGTCTTTTTTCTTTTAATAAAGTGGTTAAAGATAATATATTCTAAGTATCTTCCAAGGAAAGGGAATCTTCCAATACAATAATTCCTCCAAGAGAAGACACTGCCTAGAGAGCATATGGATGGATAAGAGTGCAAACACTGAAACCAATTATCAAAGAAACCTGACAGCTGTTTGACATCACATACTCTGACAAACAAAGATGTGTAATTTTTTATGAAACTGATCCACTGTTGTGATGCTTCATGTTAGATGCTTCATATGACTGAAAATTGTATCTATCACCACAGTTACTAGTCACAGTTTCTTGTGATGAGCTTAATCTGCATTTCAGTATACCTGATACTAAATATAAGAAAATACCAAGAACAGGGACTTCCCTGGTGGCACAGTGGATAAGACTCTGTGCTCCTAATGCAGGGGGCCCAGGTTTGATCCCTGGTCAGGGAACTAGATCCCACATGCATGCCGCAACCAAGAGTTCACATGCCACAACTAAGGAGCCCGCGTGCCATAACTAAGGAGCCCATGAACCGCAACTAAGACCCAGCACAATCAAATAAATAAATAAATATTTTTTTAAAAAAGAAGAATACCAAGCACATTAACCAAATATTTAACAAGTGCCTGCTATATCCCAGGCACTGTTCTAGACACTGGGGACTTATCAAGGAAGAAACACCAATGCACAACACCTCCTATCACATATGGTCAAGGGATGCTGGCAGGATGCCCAATAGACAGCTATGTAATAAGCAGAAAGGCAAAATGAGTGGACAGGAAAACTCCTTTAAAGGGGATAAATATCATTGGTGTGGCAAAGGTACTGGATGCTCAAAAATGGAGCGACCTTTTCACATATAAAGCAGAGCCACCATGGATGGCAACAGCCTCAGGCCAATTCAGCAGCAAAAACCAAAACCCACAAGTGAACTGTCTGGTTGGATACCAGTTTGCCCTCTCCCTCCCTCCCATGCACTATTATATTATTACAGTCTATTAGCTAAAGTCATGATGTCTCTTCCCCCTCCATCTTCATATATACAAAGAAGCCTCTTTCTTCAAGGTCTTCTCCAATGCTTACCCCTTCCATGAGGTAAGCCTTCCTGATCCCTCCAAGTGAATGGGACCTTGTCCTTCTTTGTCTCTCCCAAGGCAAGGTTTCTTCCAAACTGCCTTTACTACTAGATGGTACACTTTTAGTGTTGTTTTTTTTTTTTTAAATCTCCTTCTAGATTGTTCTGTTTGCCATATATGTGGTAAATTTCAAAGAATGTGTGTACCTTACCCCTATTTAGCCTTTACAGAAAAAAATACATTGTCTGAAAAATAGAAGGTACTTGAGAGATATCTGGGGAATTAAATTCAGAAACAGAGTTTACTATGTAGCTAGCTGTTTATAAACACACACATATATATAAAATACCAAAATAATCTAATCTAAATTCATTTTTTATAAAAACTTCTAAAGGATTTCCCTATTTACCTCTTAAAATTTCTAAAATATTTTCATCAAAAGTTTTAAGGCCCATTGATGCTGACAAATAAGTCACTTAAATCATGGTGTTGGTGTTAACAATAATGACTTCACTTTGTTATAAATTAAGAATTATTTAATTTCATGAAACCACATGTCCTTTTAGTATATGGGGGATGTTACACCACACACTTCTTACAGGTCACATTCTCCAGATGATTTTTTACACACGGCTCTTCAGCACCTTTCTTTCATCTCATCGTCCATGTCTATACATACAACCATTCTTTCTTTCATTTAAAACACACCAGTGTATTGAGTGTAACACCTTGAATAAGTATATGGTAGATACTAGATAAATAATTAACTGGGCTTTCTCTTTTCATTTAAGGATTCAAATTTCCCAAATACCTTAGCCAAATTATTGAGGAAGTTTATCTGTGTATCTAGAACAAATTTCTGTGCCTTTTTCTACTAAATTTGGAATCATGTCTGGCCACCCATACCAAGAAAACAATAATAATAAATAAAAGACAAAAGAGTATTAGACATCATCTCTTTCAGGAGTTTGTTTTGCAGTTTCCAACTCACAATAAAAATCGTACACAAATTACCTTTTTTTGCAGTGCCAAGAATGACTTAACGCTACAAGGTCTATTACATATACATCCTGACCTCCTGTCATATATTAACTCGTGGAAAAGGTAGAGGCTCAAAGCTGAACCATCTGCTGTGCACTGGCTTTAGTGTGCTGAACCACGGTACTTTAAAAGTGGACCTGTTAGACTGAGAGCACATCAAATGTTATACAGTGCTCAGCTGGCACTTTAAAACTGATTATTATTAGAATTGATAATAATAAATATGAATAGCCATTCATTGAAGGAGAGGTCACTAAAATTCTAGGTGGCTTTATTCATTGCTTACAAATAAGTTATCTGTCAACATTTCCATCAAACACATCTATTTCTAGAATGTTACAGCCACAAAACTTATTTTGGAATAGAAGCACCATTAAAAATGTCCATCAAAGACTATTTCTTCATAAAGTTAAAAATAAGTTCCATTCAGCTCTATGAACTTGAAATGCTTAGAATACCATATGTACTTCAATGACATATCTGTTTACTTCTGAAATGGCTACTGATGCACTATCTCAGGGTACAGTTCAAACTTCTAAAAATTAATCAATGACATTAAATTATAATACTGAGATTAGATTTTCATTTTCTAGTAGAAAATAAGTTTCATAATGACAAAAATGTAAAATATAAGATTTCAAAATATTTAACGCATGTAACAGAGTAGTTCATTATTGGCAAAAACAAATTTTATGTTTAAAGGTTATATTTTATTGAGGGTGTTAATGACCAAAGTTAATGTTTTTAAAAATAACTGGAATTTTTTAAGAACAAGAATTATCTATAACATAGCTTTATAGGTTTGTTTTTCAAATCTTATTAATGTCATTTTTTTTGTCTTCACCCACATATATGGTGCCAAAGTTTTCCCTCCCTCATTTCCATTTGTTACATATAACTGCTCTTAATTAAAGTTAGAAAAAATGTCAATAATTCCAGTCACAAAATTTATAATAAGCACATGTAATGAAAAAAATTATATACTCTTTCCATTTCAAAACTGAAAGATGGGAAATACCTGTTGACATTATTTTCTTTATCACACGATTCTTAGTGTCTTACATGTTACCACTGGGTTCATGGGTATCAATTTCAGCACAGGAAAGAATGCCACACCAAGGTTCTAGTTGGAGGTCGCCTTGTAATTCTGAATTCTAGTTCTGCTCCTAGGTCTCACCCTACACTAACACATTAAAATTTATTTCATAATTACTGAAAACTACCTGTGAAGCTATCTTCACTTTCTGAATGCATTCACCAGGCAGTTAGTGAGTGCTCTCTATTTACCAAGTACTGCATCTGAGGCCGAGATTCAAAAGATAAACAAAAACTTTCATATCTTTGACCTCATGAAGCCTGGAATCCAGCAGAGAAAAGAAGCATTATGCAAATTATGACATGAATATTTATATATAGTCATGCTACCTGCTTCAAAGGAAAAATTTAGTGAGAAATGGAAGTGTATAACCATGGAGGGTTTCTCTGAGGAAGAGACATTAAAGCTGAGACATTCTGGATGAGCAAGGGTGAGCGAAGTGAAGGGGGAGGGAGGTCCAGTCAGGAGGGATGAGATGTATGAACCCAAGGAGGTAGGAGGGGCTTGGGGTCTTTAAGGAACTGAAAGGGAACCATTAGAGCCAGAGATGGGAAAAGAGGCAAGATGAGTGTCCTGGGTGGATTGTCAGATGGTACAGGGCCTTGCAGATTACTGTCAGTGTCATGGATTGTGGACTTCATCCTAGGTGTAAGGAGAAGTATACCACCTTCAATGGGAAGTCAGAAGCCAAACGAGTTCCAGTGATGTTGTCTGTGCCTTCTGAGGTACAGAGCAGGGCAGAGAAGGGACAGGGGCCTGTAGAGAATAAGCTATAGAAGATGTCACTGAATGGTTTTACACAGGGCTGTGATTTGATGAGACTTGTGTTTATACAAAAGTCTCTGTTTGCTAAGGATAGATGAGGATACTTGCAGTACAAGCAAAACTGATGATGTCTAGGACTGTGGGGATAACAGTGGAGATGTACAGAAGTAAACAGGTGAGAGATTAACATATGAAAACACAATGGACAAGACATGGTGATTATAAAGTAGAGAGGGGACAGAGAGAGGGTGGTGTTGAGAATGCCTTCTCAATTTCTGAAATAAGCAAGGGCAACACTGAATCACCCCAGACCGTGTACTGTCAAAGGAAGAACAAAGGCAATCTTTATTGTGCTTGAAACTTTATTTCTTCCCCAGGGCTTTAGTTAAATCACTAAAACTAAGATGTCCTATTTAATTTCTATACATATGATATTAAAACGTGTACATTCAAATAACAGTACATATTTAAATTCAAAGCCCTGAAGAAAAACTTTGAGAAGTGGCTACCCTCTGGCTCAGTACCATGTTTATAAGAGTAATCAGGTTTTTAATGCTTCTACACATGCACCTGCACGCACACTCACAAACATTCCCCATCAAAACTGTTAGCCTAAACAGAGGTTTGTTTTTCCCTTCTACAAGTAATATTTGCTTAGGTGACAGGAGTGGAAGCAGACTCAATGTTTTTTCTCTCCCTGATAATCAGTAATCCATCAGGAAAATAAAAAGAGAGAACTTATTTCTCCCTCCATCAGCAAAACTTTTAGATATGGTTATAAAGCTGGGAAAACATAATACGAAACAAATAAGACATGTGGCAACCAAGTAAAAGTACATTATATCACGGTTGCTAGGCCTTAGTTACATCAAATGGTCCAAAAATGCTGATGTTTCAATTTATCATGAGAATTAAATTTAAAAGTCGAGGAGGGGGCAGGAAACTCATTGGCTTCTATAACCACAACTAACACATAAATGAGGCTTCTTGTCAGAGCCTAAGAAGAAAACAACCCAATACTATCATGTTTAGAAGAAGAATGGGCAGTGGAAGGGGCTATAGATACACAATATGAGAGAAAATAATGATATTAATCAGTAATATAAGTCCCCTAAATGTTTTTCCTTTTAAAAGCATAGAAATTGCTTTCCTTTATCTGGTTATAAAAATTTGTAAATTTTCATATTTTATTAAAAACGAAATACAATAAAAACGAAAACACAATCTTATCAGCCAGAGAAAACCATTTGCCACTTCAGATGATCAGATTATCTTTCTAGACTTATATGTATATATACAAATTTTAATTGGTTCATTTTATACGTGTTTTATAAACTTTTTTCACTTAACCACATATCACAGACACCTTTACGTAAATATAGTTCTACATCCACAGTTTAATGTCTGCATAATTCTTGATAATGTGGATATAACATAATTCATTTACCTAATTCCTATTGTGACATATTTCAGTTGTCGAGTGTATGTTTCCTTTCATAAACAACTATGCAATGGATATTCCTGCACATATGCTTGGATATTCCTGCACATATGACTGTGTACATGTGAGATTTTCTGCTTAAAAAAATCCAAGAAATGAAATTGCTAGATCAAAGGGCAAGAATATTTCTACCTTTTTTTTTTTTTTTTTTTTTTTTGCGGTACACGGGCCTCTCACTGTTGTGGCCTCTCCCGTTGAGAAGCACAGGCTCCGGACGCACAGGCTCAGCGGCCATGGCTCACGGGCCCAGCCGCTCCGCAGCACGTGGGATCTTCCCGGACCGGGGTACGAACCCGTGTCCCCTGCATCGACAGGCAGACTCTCAACCACTGCACCACCAGGGAAGCCCTATTTCTACATATTTTAATACATATTCCACAACTATTCTCCCGAAAGGTGATTCCAAGTTTATACTCACATCAATGACATACAAGAACAGTCATTCCCTGACATCAATTATTATTGTTTTCGTCTTTACCAATTTAAAAGGTGAAAACCAGTCTCTGAAAGATGTTTTGTGTGCATTTTTATTACAAAATTTCATAAGCTATTGGCAAGATCTTTTTTTTCTAATGACCTGTTTCTATTCTCCAAATCCACAGAAGTAGAATCACTGGAAGTGGGTCCCAGGACTGCATTTTTTTTTTTTTTTTTTTTTTTTTTTTTTGCGGTATGCGGGCCTCTCACTGCTGTGGCCTCTCCCGTTGCAGAGCACAGGCTCCGGACACGCAGGCTCAGCAACCATGGCTCATGGGCCCAGCCGCTCCGCGGCATGTGGGATCCTCCCGGACCGGGGCACAAACCCGTGACCCATGCATCGGCAGGTGGACCTTCAACCACTGTGCCACCAGGGAAGCCCCCAGGACTGCATTTTTAACACGCTCAGGAGATGATTCTCATGAACACTCAAATCTGATAATCACTAGCCCATATGTTAAATGTTTATAGTGCTGAACAGCTTACAAAAGGTTTGGCTTACTTTGTCTCAATAGAGCTACCCAATAAGCAGGTAGAACAGGAAGATCTGGAGATACTTCCAGAAATTTTAAAAGAAAAAGACGCAGAGAGGCTTAATAACTTGTCCAATGCCCCACAGCTAACAAAAGGGAAAACTCTTCATAATATTACAAAACAAAGACAAGAAATTCTCCAATTCTCCAATTTCAGAAACCTTAAAATTGTGCATCTTAAGTTGGAGAATATTTGGTAGTAAATTGTGCGACTTAGCCAACTCCCATTTAACCTTAAGGTTAAAATTCAACACATAGGGAAGCATTATGTAATGTTTTTGTGTTTCAAACTGGTATTTTTAGAAAGGAATTAAAAAGAAACACCTTAATAGAGAAAACAAGGATGAAGCATGTGTTGGGGAGGAAGGTGTGGTCCAAAACCCTCAGTAACTCTCTACACTGATGGAACCCTACAAACAGCTATAACAGATCCAATGCATGTTGAAAAGGGGAGTATTTTCTATGACCAGGCGACAAATGCCATATTAAAGCAACCTTGTGCACTGCAGTGCAATGATCTCCGATGTGGAACCATGATCCAGTGGGAGAACAAGTGTTTTGGAGCAAAAAGACCTTTGCCATTTACTAGTTATTCTTTCTGTCACAATTTCCTAATCTGTAAAATAAGAACAATTACAATCTCACAGCATTTTTATGAAGATGGAAAGAAAATAAGTAAAGTGATCTGTATCCGGTAGGTGCCTAGTTACTCTAATTTTTTCTAAAGATATGATAAAGAATTAGAGTTGCATTTCTGAAAGACTGACTTTCTAACTTGGCAGAAACTATGATCTCATAGTATTTTGACAGCTTAACTAACTGTTCAGTGCACAATAGCTGTGGTAGAAAATCAAGCAAAACAGGACCCACCAACAAGTCTATTAAACCATCAAAGAAAAGTTTAGTTATTGCTGAAGAGAGTGTGATGTATAGTTAGTGAAAAAAAAAAGACTTCTGCAATACTCAAAATATTATCTGCATATGAAGTTTAATTTGGAGGGCATTTCATGCAAAAGTAGAAAACTAATAATGCTTTCCTGTGACTTCCCTCACGGTCCAGTGTAAAGAGTTCACCTTCCAATGCAGGGGGTGCGGGTTCGATCCCTGGTCGGGGAGCTAAGATCCCACATGCCTTGCGGCCAAAAAACCAAAACATAAAACAGAAGCAATACTGTAACAAATTCAATAAAGACTTTAAAAGTGGTCCACATGAAAAAAACCTTAAAAAATAATGCTTTCCTTTCTTGAGGAGATAAGCTTAAATGCCAAAGTAATGGAACAGATATTGGTCATGTATGTTATATCACTAAAGACAGACATATAATACTTTAAAATCTGGGGAAAATTAAGATTTTTAAAAAAAATAATTTGGTAAGTTCTCCAGTAGAAATCATTCTTTTCAATTATTTTTGATAAAAGATAAATTCTGAGTACTAATGTTCAAGAAATAGTAGTTAGCATTTTCTTATATATTAAAGTGATTTCTCAAAAACAATCTTGTATAGTAATATAAAGCTACCTATGTTTCTTGAAATGTAAAGGAATATAGGACATACCTCATACATTATGCACCCCTTTAAATTTAAAACAAGTTAAAATTGAAGTAAATTTATCCTAAAACTACTAATTGTTTCTTAATTTCACAAATTTAAAAAAATTAAGTTTTTTATTATTCATTGTGTTTGCAAAAGTAATATATCCAACTTTTCAATCCTGGATTTTGCAGTTCTACATTTATGTGTATTTTTGCACATTAAGAAAGTCAGGGACTCATTCTATAATGTTTATGCAGGTCATTAGATATAATAATCATCTAAGTTTAAAAAAAAAAGAGGCTACTTCATTTCTTAAAGGATTAAAAAAAATTCACTACATTTTAGTTAATGTGCCTAAGGAAGCCGTGGAGTGGTCTGTGATCTCCTCAGGGTGAGGCATGGTCTTTTTCTCTTTTTACATCAACAGGTCTATGTTTGCCTAGTGCAATAAAGACACATTATAAAATGTTTATTGAATAAATGAATCCCACATTATTCAAATACTGGTGCTTTTCATGGATAAGATGTAATCTACTTCACATTTCATCACTTCACTGGGTTATTAGACTTCTTAAGACAAAGCACATCAACATTATATCTTCCAACATAACTAGATTAATAATTCTGAGCAAAACAGAGGACACTGTTATCACTACTCATGTTGGTTTTGTTTTTAATTGAGCTGGCTGAAAACTGGACTAAACAGGCTCCAATTCACTCCAAATAATCAGGTGTGCCCACAGATACAAACTGCCTGAGCCTTCCTTTGCTACACTTAGTATATTTTAAAATATTCCTTTTAAAATAAAAAGTAAGATATATTTTGAAGAACAAATCAATATTAAGGCTCTTATCTGGATGGTATTTTAGAGGACATAAGGCGGAGAATACCTCTGTGGGCTGGAAAATTTTAATACTCATCCAGAAGGTTGATTTACAATATCTTGATCATTGGAGTATTCTGAAGTTTAATTGATTAATATTTATGAAATGCTCAAAGTGCAAATTCTCATACTTATGATGCAAATATGAAAATATTTATACCAAGGTTAGCACTTGCTATTTTGAATTCAATCCACAGTTCACTAAGAATCAATACAAGCACACACCAGCAGAATGCAGTTTACATCAAATAAATACAGTATTTTCATAACACTGAATTTAGACACATTTGTAAATAAAATTCAAACATCTCTTGATGAGAGTTTCTATGATATAAATCAATTTTCTAGTTTTCAAACCTTGTCAAAAAATTACAGAATCAGCAGAGAGGGTCCCAAGATGGCAGCACAGGAAGACCCTGAACTCACGTCCTTCCACAGACCCATCGAATCTCCACCTACATATAGAGCAATTCTGCCTGAAGAAGACCTGAGGGCTGATTGATTTTTGCGTGCAGTTTCTGCAAATAAAAGGACCGCACAGAAATGGGTAGGAGGACAGAGACACAGTATCCAGAGGAACCCAACTCCTCATGCTTTGACCTACAATAGGGAGGGATATTGCTGAGGGGCCAGAATGCAGACTCACTTGCCCTGGGACACAGTGATAAAATAGCAGTTTAAAAGGCTGGGCTATACAGGAAGGAAATCCATTTACTAACACTAGAGCTTCTGTCAAACAGGCAGGAAACTATTGGAGTCCTCTCCCAGGTTGGAGGCACCAGCAAGAACCACTGTTCGAGGACCCTCAGGACTACCAGTAGCCCATGCCCCCTCCAGCCACAGCCTTCCTGTCAGGGTGGACACAGGCACAATGCTCCCCAGGGACTGCCCCCAGCCCAGCCTGTTCTATCTCCAGCCACCCTGAGGAACCACACTACCCAAAGACTACACCCAGCCAGGGCTCATTCCAGCTCCAGCCAGCCTGTCAAAGCCACCAGCACAAGGAGTCTACACAGGGAACACTCCCACATAAAGCCAATTCTTCAAGACCAGGAGAGGTAGCAGTTTTGCCTAATTCATAGAAATAAAAATCCAAAGTTGAACAAAATGAGGAGACTGAGTGATATGTCCCATACAAAAGAACAAAATAAAACTCCCAGAAAACAGCCTAATGAAATGGAGATAAGTAAGTTATCTGATAAAGAGTTCAAAGAAATGGTCATAAGAATGCTTATTCTTTGGAAGAAGAATGGAGAAACTCAATGAAAATTTTTTTTAAACTCAGAAAATGGAACTGAAATTAGAAATTAGAACTGAAGAATACAAAATGCACTAGAGGAAATCAACAGTAGATTAGATGATACAGAAGAATGAATAAGCAATGTGGAAGACAGAATGGTGCAAATAACCCAATCAGAATAGCAAAAGAAAAAAAGATTTTTTAAAAATAAGGAGATTTTAAGGAACAACATCAAACATATTAATGTTCCCATCATGGAGGTCCCAGAAGAAGAGAGAGAGAAAGGGGCAGAAACCTTGTTTGAAAAAATAATGGCTGAAAACTTTGCTAATCTGAGGAAGGAAACAGACATCTAGGTCCAGGAATCACCAAAAGTCCCAAGCAAGATGAATCTAAAGAGATGCACACAAAGACACAGTCTAATTAAAATGGCAAAAGTTAAAGATTAAAAACAGAATTTTAAAAGCAGCAAGATTTTAAAAACAATTTTAAAATTGTTTTTAAAAGCAGCAATTTTAAAAACAACTAATCACATACAAGGGAAATCTCATAAGACTATCAGCTGATTTTTCAGTAAAAATTCATAGGCCAGAAGGCAGTAGCAAGATATAGTTGAAGTACTGAAACGAAAAAACTTGCAACCTACAATACTCCATCTGGTAAGGTTATCATTCAGAATTGAAGGAGAGGGGCTTCCCTGGTGGCGCAGTGGTTGAGAGTCTGCCTGCCGATGCAGGGGACACGGGTTCATACCCCGGTCTGGGAAGATCCCACATGCCGCAGAGCGGCTGGGCCCGTGAGCCATGGCCGCTGAGCCTGCGCGTCTGGAGCCTGTGCTCCGCAACGGGAGAGGCCACAACAGTGAGAGGCCTGCGTACTGCAAAAAAAAACAAAAACAGAATTGAAGGAGAAACAAAGCTTCTCAGACACAAAAACTAAAGGAGTTAACACAACTAAAACAGCTTTATGAGAAATGGTAAAAGGTCTTCTATAAGTGGAAAAGAAAAGGCCACAACTACAAACAAGAAAACACAGGATAATATAGGAAGAATCTCACTTATATATAGTAAGGTCAGTGCATCAGCCACTTAAAAAGCTAGTATGAAGGTTAAAAGAAAAAATACTATAATTAACTATAACTACAATAAGTAGTTAAGGGATACACAAAATAAAAAGATGTAAAATACGACTTCTAAAACAGAAAATGTGAAGGAAGGAGGTAATAAAAAGGTGCTGCTTTTAGAATACGTGCAAACTTAAACAACTATCAGGTTAAAACAGGCAGCAATATATACAGGCTGATATATATATGAACCTCATGGTAACCACAAACTAAAAACTTACAGTGAATACATGCACAAAAAAAGAGAAAGGAATCAAAACATAACACTAAAGAAATATATCAAACCACAAGAGAAGAAACCAGGGGAAGAAGACAGGAACAAAGAAGAATTACAAAAATATCCAGAAAACAATGAACGAAATGACTATAAGTAAAAACCTATCAATAATTACCTCAATTATAAATGGACCAAGTGTTTCAATTGAAAGACATAGGGTAGCTGAATTAATTTAAAAAACAAGACCCATCTATATACTGCCTACAAGAGACTCACCTCAGATCTAGAGACACACACAGAATGAAAGTAAAAGGACAGAAAAAGATATTCTAAGCAAGTGGAAATCAAAAGAAAGCCAGGGTAGCAATAATCATATCATCCCTTAAAACAAAGACTATAACAAAAGCTAAAGAAAGGTATTACATAATGATAAAGGGGTCAATTCAACAAGAGGATATAATATCTGTAAATATTTATTCACCCAACATAGGAGCACCTAAATATATAAAACAAATATTAAAGAAATAAAGGGAGAAATAGACAGTAATACAATAATAATAGGGGACTTTATATCCCACCTACATCAATGGATCCATCATTGAGACAGAAAATCAATAAGGAAACACTGACCTTAAACAACACACTAGACCAGATGGACTTAACAGATATACAGAGAACCATACATCCAAAAGAAGCAAAAACAAAAACATAAACAAAAGAAAAACATTTCAAGTGCACCTGGAACATTCTCCAGGGACAGATCACATTTTAGGCCACAAAACATATCTCAATAAATTTAAGACCAAAATCATATCACGCATCTTTTAGACCACAATGGTATGAAACCAGAAATCAACCACAAGAAGAAAAATAGAAAAAACATAATCACATGGAGAGTAAACATGCTACTCAACAACCAATGGGTCAACAAAGGAAACAAAAAGAAAGTTTAAAAAAAAAAAAACACTTGAGACAAATGAAAATGGAAACACAACTGCCCAAAATTTACACGGTGCAGCAAAAGCAGTTCTAAGAGGAAAATTAATAGTGAGATAGGCCTACCTCAAGAAACAAGAAAAAATCTCAAATGAACAATCTAAATGCACATTTAAAGGAATTAGAAAAAGAAAAAGCAAAATCCAAAGTTAGTAGAAGAAAATAAATATTAGAGAGGAATTAAATGAAATAGTCTTAAAAAGCCACAGGAGAGCTCAATGAAACTAAGTTGGTTCTTTGAAAAGATAAATGAAATCAACAAATCTTTAGCCAGACTCATCAAGAAAAAAAGAGAGAACCCAAATAAATAAAATTAAAAATGAAAGAGGAGAAATTACAACCAACACCACAGAAATACAAAAGATAAGAGAATACTATGAACAGGTACATGCCAACAAATTACACAACCTAGAAGAAATGGATAGGTTCCTGAAAACATATGATCTTCCAAGAGTAAATCATGAAGAAACAGAAAATCTGAATAGACCAATTACTAGAAACAAAACTCAATCAATAATCAAAAAACTCCCCTCAAACAAAATTCCACGTCCAGATGGCTTCACAGGTGAATTCTATCAAACATTTTAAGACGAGTTAATACCTATCATTCTCAAATTATTCCAAAAGAACTGAAGAGTAAGCATCACTGCCAAACTCAATTTACAAAGCCTGCATTACCATGATCTCAAAACAAGACAAAGACAATACACAAAAAAAGAAAATTATAGGTCAATATCCCTGATGAACCTAGATGCAAAAACCCTCAACAAAATATTAGCAAACCAACTAAAACAATACATTAAAAGGACCGTACGTACACCATAATTAAATGGGATTCATTCCAAGAATACAAGGATGGTTTGACACTTGTAAATCAATCAATGATATACACCCCATTAGTAAAACAAAGTATATAAATCATACGATCATCTCAACAGATGCAGAAAAAGCAAAATTCAACTTCCATTTATGATAAAAACTCTCAACAAAGTGGTTACAAAGGAAATACCTTAACATGATAAAATCATATATGACAAACCCACAGCTAATGTTATACTCAATGGTGAAAAAGCTAAAAGTGTTTCATCTAAGAAGAGGAACAAGAAAAGGATTCCACTCTTTCCATTTTCAATCAAAATATTATTGGAAATCCTAGCCACAGCAATCAGGCAAGAAAAAGAAATAAAATGCAACCAAATTGGAAAGGAAAAAAATAAAACTATCAGTATTTGAGGATGATATGATAGTGTATACAGAAAACCCCAAGGACACCACCAAAATACTATTAGAACTAATAAATGAATTCAGTAGTTACACGATACTAAATTAATACAGACACTAATAACAAAGCATCAGATAGAGAAATTAAGAAAACAATTCCATTTACAATTGCACCAAAAAATAAAATAAAATAAAATACCTAGGAGTAGCAAGGAGTTAAAAAATTGTACTCTGAATCCTGTATGACACTGAGGACAGAAACAGAAGAAAACACAAATAAATGGAAAGATATACCATGCTCATGGGCTGGATGAATCAATATCATTAAAATGTCCATACTACACAAAGCAAACTACAGATTCAATGCAATCCTTATCAATGTACCCATGGCATTCTCAGAGAACTAGAACAAATAATCTTAAAATTTGTATAGAACCACGAAAGACCCCAAATAGCCAAAGCAATCTTGAGAAAGAAGAGCAAAGCTGAAGGTATCATGCTCCCAGATCTGAAATTATACTACAAAGCTATACTAATAAAAACTGTATGGTACTGGCACAAAAACAGACACCTAGATAGATGAAACAGAATAGAGAGCCCAGAAATAAACCCATGCCCATATGGTAAATCAATCTACAACAAAGGAGGCAAGAATATACAATGGGGAAAAAGCATGCTTTTCAATAAATGGTTTTGGAAAAACTCGACAGCTACATGCAAAAGAATGAGACTAGACCACTTTCTTACACCATGTACAAAAATAAATTCAAAATGGATTAAAGACCTAAAACCACAAAACTCCTAGAAAAAAAAATAGGCAGTAACCTCTTTGACATTGGACTTAGAAATATTTTGGGAGGGTATGTCTCCTCAGGCATGGGCAACAAAAGCAAAAATAAGCAAATGGGACTAAATCAATGATGTTAGAACACTCCCTCACACCATACACAAAAATTAACTCAAAGTAGCTTAAAGACTTAACTATAAGACATGACACCATAAAACTCCTAGAAGAGAACATAGGCAAAACATTCTCTGACATAAATCATGGCAATATTTTCTTAGGTCAATCTCCCAAGGCAAAATAAATAAAATAAAAATAAACAAATGGGACCTAATCAAACTTATCAGCTTTTGCACAGCAAAGGAAACCATAAACAAAATGAAAAGACAACCTATAGAATGGAAGAAAATATTTGCAAATGATGTGACCTACAAGGACTTAATGTCCAAAATAAACGAACAGCTCATACAGCTCAATATCAAAAAAGCAACCACCCCTATCAAAAAATGGGCAGATGACCTAAACAGACATTTCTCCAAAGAAGACATATAGATGGCCAACAGGTTCATAAAAAGATGCTGAATATCTCTAACAATTAGAAAAATGCAAATGAAAACTATGAGGTATCACTTCATACCTGTCAGAATGGCCATCATCTAAAAGTCTGCAAATAATAGGGACTGCCCTGGTGGCACAGTGGTTAAGAATCCACCTGCCAAAGCAGGCGACATGGGTTCGAGCCCTGGTCCGGGAAGATCCCACATGCCGCGGAGCAACTAAGCCCATGGACCACAACTACTGAGCCTGCATGCCACAACTACTGAAGCCCACATTCCTAGAACCCGTGCTCCACAACAAGAGAAGCCACCACAATGAGAAGCCCGCAAACCACAACAAAGAGTAGCCCCTGCTCACTGCAACTAGAGAAAGCCGGCACGCAGCAACAAAGACCCAACGCAGCCAAAAATAAGTAAGTAAATTATTAAAGTCTACAAATAATAAATGCTAGAGAGGGTGTGGAGAAAATGGAACCCTCCTACAATGTTGGTGGGAATGCAAATTGGTGCAGCCATTACGGGGAACAGTATGGAAGTTCCTGAGAAACTAAAAATAGAGCTACCATATGATCCAGCAATCTCACTCTTGGGCATATATCTGGAAAAGATAAAAACTCTAATTCAAAAAGATACATGCACCTCAATATTCACAGCAGCACTATTTACAATAACCAAGACACGGAAGCAACATAAGTGTACCCTGACAGATGAATGGATAAAGAAGTTGTGGTATAAACACACACTTTCTTATTCTTTATCAGCCATAAGAAAGAATGAAATAATGCCATTTGAAGCAACATGGATGGACCTACAGATTATCATACTAACTGAAGTAAATCAGACAAAGATCATATGATATCACTTATATACAGAATCTTAAAAACAACACAAATGAACTTATTTGGAAAACAGAAAAAGATTCACAGACATAGAAAAACAAACTTACGCTTACCAAAGAGGAAAGGGGGGATGGATAAATGAGGAGTTTGTGATCAACAGATATACACTATTATATACAAAATAGATAAACAACAAGGTCTTACTGCATAAAACAGGGAACTATATTTAATACCTTGTTATAAACTATAATGGAAAAGAATCTTAAAAACTACATATATATAAAACTGAATCGCTTTCCTGTACACCAGAAACTAACACAACATTGTAAATCAACAACAAAAAACGAGCAGAGGACCTGAATAGTCATTTTTCCAAAGACATACAGATGGCCAGCAAGCACATGAAAAGGCACTCAACATCACTAATCATCAGGGAAATTCAAATCAAAACCATTTTCAGGTACCACATCTCGCACCTGTGAGAATGGCTACTATCAAAAAGATAAGAACAACAAGTGTTGGCAAGGACGTGGAAAAAAGGGAACCTTGGTGTACTGTTAGTAGGAATGTAAATTGGTGCTGCCACTATGGAAAACAGTATGGAGGTTCCTCAAAAAATTAAAAATAGAACTACCATACAATCCAGCAATACCAATTCTGGGTATTTATACAAAGAAAATGAAAACACTAATTCCAAAAGATGTATGGACTCCTATGTTCACTGCAGCACTATTTATAATAGCCAACTATGGAAGTAACCTAAATGTTCATTGGTAAATGAATGGATAAAGAAGGTGTGTGTGTGTGTATGTGTATACACACACACACATATATACATACACACACACACACACACACACACACACACTGGAATACTAGTCAACCATAAAAAAGAATGAAATTTTGCCCACAAATCATCCTTTGTGATGACACAAATGGACACAGAAGGTATTATGCTAAGTGAAATAAGTCAGACAGATAAACAAATATCATATCATTTCACTTATATGTGGAATCTAAAAAGCTGAACAAGCAAAACAAAACAGAAACAGAGTCATAGATACAGAGAACAAACTGGTGGTTGCCAAAGGGTGGGAGGGACAGATGAAACAGGTGAAGGGGATTAAGAGGTAAAAACTTGCCACTATAAAATAAATAAGTCACAGGAATGAAAAGTACACATAGAGAATATAGTCAATGATGTAACAACTTTGTATGCTGATGGATGGTAACTGGTCTTATTGTGGTGATCATTTCATAACGTATAAAGGTATGAAATCAGTATGTTGTACACCTAACACTAATATACTATTGTATGTTAGTTATAACTCAATAAAAAATTAAAATAATAATAAAATGAGGAAACTGAAAAAAAATGTAGAATCAATTTATTTTATACAATACACCCTTAAACATGAAGAGGTTGTTCATGTAAAATAATAATTTACCATGTATGATTTTGCCCATACAAGCCTGAATTTATGACCTTAATGCTATGAATGAGATGTCATCATAGCTAGCATAGACTGCTTAAAATGTGCAAAGCACTGTTTGTCCTATAGACATTATTAACCTGCATGATAATATTATTAAAAGATCACCAGCAGAAACTAACACACCATTGTAAAGCAATTATACTCCAATAAAGATGTTAAAAAAGAAGTCACTATGATGCATAGACACTTATTATCCCCATTTTACAGAAAAGGCAATTGAGATAATAAGTAAATTGCCCAAGGTTACTCAGAAAGCATGTAGCAAAAACAGTAGTCAAGCCAGGCCAAGTGAGAGCCAGTGTTAATTAAAAAACTTTGGCTTTGGAAAGGGAAAAAGAAAACTCTTATAATAACCCTACTATAAAGCACTTTAAAAGGTAAAGCATTAAGTTCATTAATTCTATGAGTTTTCAACTCCACATGTATCATTTAATCAACTTACACTGGCATCTGATCCACAGTAACATGAAAATGTCAAACTATTTCATCAAGAAAATTATCTTCCCATCGTAACACTGCTGGGCCCTTTTCAAAACACTCACTCAAGACATTTTTCTTTTGATTGTTTCAACAACCACCCCTGTAGTAGGAACAAGAGAAACTGTTATCCCTGTTAGATAAGACATTGTAAAAATGTGGGGACTCAGGATTCAGAAGTTAGGAGACTATCAGGGATCCCAATGCTGTTCAAGTTTACATCTCCAGTGCTTAGAACAGTGGTTGGCGTATAGTTAAGTACCGGGTGTACGTCTGGAAAGACCATAACCTGGGTCTTCTACTCGGAAGCCAGATTTCTCTTTCCACTCTGTCATGCTGTCACTCCTCTCACGGGACACAACGCACAACGTGGAGCGAGGTGCATTGGAATTGTGATTAATTCATGTTCACGGCAAGAAACTCATTCAAAACACATTACATTTACCGGAATAAATTATTTTTATCAATAATATGGATCATCAAAACAGTACCAAAGCCTTCTAAAAGTGAGGCAAATAGAGTAAAGCTGAAGCATCAAATTAATAGCCGCTGTCACTTCCTTTAGAAGGTATTTTTGAGGGATTGAGTATTTCTCTCCTACATGGATGCTCCAAGGATGCAATGACGTACTGTTCTGAAAGTACTCAACGTAACAGCCTTGTTCTATAAAGATCTGGTCATTTCAAATAGGGCTAATTCAAAATGACAAAATAAAATCTGTACTCAAAGAGTCCTCCAATTCTCACATGACCCTGGCTCTCCAACCACAGTTTTCGTAAAAGAATTAAGAAAAGTAAAAAGAAAATAATAAACATCTGTCTTACCCCAAAACAGAGATAACCGTTATTAGAATTTTTATTCATTTGTTTATATTTTGTCTTAGCTGAAAAAGGGAAAAGAAGAACAAGTGTGAGGACAAAGGAGAGGTAGGAACAAATTTTAAAATCCATACCATAAAGTCCTGTACACCTGCTCTTTGGGCCTCAAATTTGGCTCTAACTTTTAGGGCAGTCATCACAAGTTTGAAAAATGTTAATTTCACACTTCACACTATCAGTGAGATTAGAAGCCTAGGAACAGCTCCAGAGACGAATAACTATTCTCAGAAATAAAGTTTAACAGGAAATTCTTCTGTAGGTTCCTTACAAAGGCGGCTGTACATCATAATGAACAATGTATTGGGCCTCACCCTAGACCTGAGATTCATAGGATCATGCGGACTAACCAACCTAGAAATCGCTTAATGGCATCACGACAAGTAATTCTACGTTTCACTAATGCAATGCCTTTTGGCGCACAGCTGTTTAACATAACTTGATTCAGGAATGTACTTTCAAAGATCTGGGAGAATGGATGGACTCTGTGTCCTTCAAGCAATTCCCCTTGAAGCCCATCTCTCTCACCTAAGATACTACTAAGGAGCAAGTATCAGTATAATGCCTGGAGCACAGTTTTTCTTTGTTGCTAGTTGAACAAAGGAACACATATCCTGACTGACAATAAAACTAAAATGTAAGGAGCCATACAGAGCTGAGCACTTAAATGCAAGGCATCCCCCCTTAGAAAGTACTGTTACAACACCCAGATTCTCTCCAAAACTCATTCTGAAGACTTTCCAGAACTTTAATTAAAAATAAATATTAATATTTAGGTTCAAAATAATCTGGGGAAAAGAGGATGAAGGGATAATGACTGGGGAACAAGAAATTAATTATTAATAAAACAAAACTGGCTATATTTTGTAATTATTGAAGTTAGGTTATAGGTATATGGAGTCCATAATTAAAAAGTGAAAATAAAAATCTAGTAAAGTATCCAAAGAAAGCCTAACATTGTACAGTACTAGTCTTAATGTACTCTTTAAGATAAACTATTTGTGACGATACCAAGAAACCTAAATATGCATCTACATTTTACATTAATTATATATGCTTTTAACAAATACATATATTTTACATGTACAAATACACACGAATATATATAATCGCTTCTTTAAAATCAATTATAAGCTTGGAAACATAATAAGTTTAGATTTAGAAAAGTTTATAGGTACCTGTCTTTATGGCAATAATTAATTAACAGGATCAGTCTCTAGTCCGGGCTCCTCGTACTTTCAAATAATAAAACTTATCCATTTAGAAACGAATATTTTCTTTGTATTTTCTATAACAGACATCTAGCGCATTCAAAAGTATTATCAAATGATTAAGACACAAGCTAAAGGGATGAGGGGCCACTGTTTTTTCAGGTTTATTAATCTGCCTGGAAATGTTCAAGATGTTCTATAGATATAGCCTGGCGGCTAAGTACATGAACTTTGGAGCCTAGATGCCTAAAGTTAAATCCCAACTCTGTCATTGCCTATGTAATACTGGGTAATTCTTCCAGTGACCCAGTTTCCTCACTTGTAAAATGAGGGTAAAAGTTGTTATCTACCTCTGGGGTAAATGAGTTAGACGAGGTAGGCCCTTTAAGAGTGGTAGAGTAATGGCTGACAAATGTTAGCTGTACTAGGGATAATACTCACAATAATAATAATAATTGCTATTATTATCTTAAGTGACCTATCAGAAGTTGATTCCTACTGATGTTTATGCCAATGGTCCCTTACTGAGCAGGTTCTGATAGAGCTTAAATGATCAGGGCTGTGTGCTGAGTTCAAACAAGTTAAATCACAACTGATTCTTATTTCATGGATTCAAAGGCCAAGGTGAAATTAATAAAACCTAAAAGTAATTTGATATTATTTCCAGTTAGAAGAGGTGGTACAAAAATAGCATCCAATTCCTGACTGTTCCTAGTATAAAAAATCAGTGGCCTCAACAAGACTTAAGATTTTTAATTGGAAATCAGTTTGGACAAAAGGCCAATAAATCAGTAATTTGTGGAGAACACATGGTACTTTTTCTGAAGACAGTTTACTTGTACTCTGGGACTGCCAGATGACTGATGTCACCTCTAAAGCTGATTTTCATATGCACAGCACACTGACTGTGTGAGATGAACCCCATCAAGATGAAAGAGCACACCTTCAAGGGAGTCAGAGAGAAAATTCTTGGAGGAGAAAGGCAGGAAGGTCACACTACACCATCAAGAGTGTTGTAACTTGGCCTAATTCATGAAATTTAACAAGTTTCTCTCCAGGAAATCTTAGTCTTCCATATCCCTGCACCACAAGGAATTGGGGGGAAGAGGGGGGTAGGGTCACTAATCCAAAAATAAACAGGAAGAAAGTTCTTTTCAATATCAAGAGCTCGACTCTTAAAATGCTGGATAAAAGATACACTTGATGACTTTAAACAACTGTTTTCCAGTGGAGAAAATTTTCACTGTGAAAAAGCCAAGTTGAAATAACTCCTCTTCTCACCAGCTTTTTCGTTCTTTGTAAAATCTTGCCAGGAAAGGTGGGGACCATCCTTGTATAAGTAGCCTAGAAGCAGGATAGTTTTAAACAGAATCACGGGTACAAAATCACTACTGTTCCACCTGTTATGAATGACTGATGAGGGTGTCATCTTCCCTGGCTTGGCACCAAGGGCTGGGAGAAGCCCTCCCCAGGAGTGACTGCTGAAGTTACACAAACTTCTGGCTGACAGCACGCAACTCTTTGCCCAAATAGAGTGGTTATGTACTTGGGTGATCACAGATTCCTCATCCAAGGACTGGATGTTATGTTAAAAAGCAACAGGGCTGCAGAAAATCAAATATGATATCCACCCAGTAGTGTTTGTGACTCAGGAGAAAATCAACTCAGACATTTAAGAATGTCCGAGAAGTCTTAAAACTGCAGGAGAACGTAAATTATGAAGGAAAAAAAAAAAGATACTAACAGCAGGACAGAAAATTTAAAACATATGAGGTGTAAATCTGGATTGTCAAGAGCTAAAATTATGAACAGAAAATAAAAAGAATTAAGAAAAGACTTTAAAAAATACCCCCCAAATAAGATAAGACTTTAAAAAATATCCCCCCAAATAAGAAACACAAACATATACACATACAGATGGACAGATATAGATATATAATTTAACATCTGCCATCTAGTATACATTAAGTATTAAAAGTATGAATAAAAATGATTTTCAAAAATAAGCATAACTTTGGGCTTGCCTGGTGGCGCAGTGGTTCAGAGTCCGTCTGCCCATGCCGGGGACACGGGTTCGTGCCCCGGTCCCGGAAGATCCCACATGCCGCGGAGCGGCCGGGCCTGTGAGCCATGGCCACTGAGCCTGCGCTTCCGGAGCCTGTGCTCCGCAACGGGAGCGGCCATGGCAGTGAGAGGCCCGCGTACCGCAAGAAAAAAAGAAAAAGCATAACTTTATATCATTTAAAAAGCTAAAATCTGACTTAAGAAATGTAAAACACAGTAATTGTGACATAAAAAGTAAAGAAATTAAAGTAACTAAGGTTAAGAATTGGCAGGAAACAAAGAAAAGGTAAATGTTTTTAAATTGTAATCCTACTGACACATCAAAGCAGCCAAACTAGTGACTATTAACTATTAAAAAAGTTCCTTGCTTGAGGCCACTCTGTTGAATGCTCCCTGTTCCCTGTCAGCCCATCCGAGCTTCTCAAGTTCACTCCACAAGCCAGTGGGAAGCAAAAAAACAAAAAAAAAAACAAAAAAAAAAAAGCAAAGGGACTTCCAGCTAACATTGGTTGAATTTGTGTTATTTTCTGATTCACCCCCCCACTCCCGCAAAGACATTATTCTTTCCTCTCCATCACTGTCTCTCCTACCACTATATTTTATATGTCAGACTTTTTATTATTTCCATAATTATGTTCTTAAAATCTACAGGTAAATTAGGCTGAGATTTGACAAGTAAAACACTGAAGTGCCTTTCATAATATTTCAACTAGGTATCCACTAACAACCACAAAAGACTCCTTCTGTTCCAAAGACTCAATTCAATTCAACAAATATTTATTCAGGCCCAATCATAAAACGTTTTCAGGAAAGCTTTCGCTGGCTTCAAATTCTTGGCCCAGTTAGATGAGAGGAATACCAGTTCCTCAGATGACACTCAAATTCCAGAATTTTGTGTTTGCTTGTTTCCTCAAATAACAGCCCAACTTTCTCTGGAAGTACATCTTATCTCCCAAAATATTTCTAATTCACTTTTTAAAAACCAATGATTTGAATAATAATTACGGATCAAAAGTAGAAATGAGGACTTCCTAGAAAGCAGATAGACCAGATATAACTAAAGACAAATTTGCATACAGACTGATCACACAGTTCTACTTCTAGAAACTTAACCAGTAAATAATGGGACAAATCTTTATTTCAAATCATTCGGTGCCAGGCACTATTCTAGATCCCTGGGATGTAACAAAGGAGAAACAGGCAAAGATGGCTGCCTGTATGGTATTTACACTCTCATGTGATTTACTCAATCTTATTCAATTTACTCAATAAAGACGTTCCTGAACCTTTGTGTGTAAATCAAAGTTTTATCAATCAAAACATATTTTAAATTATCAAAGACAGCTCTACAGTATTGAATAAATAATGCAATTGCTTCTTTTGCAAAAGAAAAGACTTTTGAAAAAAACGGACATGTAAAGATGACACTCACACTGAGGTCTTTAAGGACCTCTTCTTTGCATTTCAGGTATCTAAAGAACATTACAGAGAACTGTAAGAGCAAGCTAGGATGAAATTTTAATCTTTAAGAAATTATCCTATGGAAATTTTATAGGAATGTGTATTTTTCAAACTGCTTTTTAAAAGATCAAAGTGAATTTGGATATACAGAGAAAATATCAGGCCAGTTGTTACAAAAGAAAACAGGAAAAAGGAAAGTGTTCTTTTTTTAAATTTTATTATTTGTTCACTGTGAATTTGCTAGATATAGTCCATATGTAGTCTACCCAATGATGGATTAAGTGTTGGCTATTAAAAATAAGTTTATTCTGCATCTTGCTGCTTGCTCCACTTGATTTTTCTCTCTAAAAGCAGAGCAAAACCCCCAAAACCCTATGCATTTGTACTTTTCAAATTGAAGAAAGCAAAGAATCACTGTAAGTCTAAAATAAGAACTATAATCTAAATATTAATCTTAGGAATATTAACAGACAATATTAAAAGACAATATTAATCTTAGGAATTTTAACAGATAAGTTCAAATATAAAAGTTCAAATATAAAATTTCTGCCATGGCATATGCATAAAGATGCTTTAAAAAAAAGAAAAACTAAAACCCAAAATTGAAAGAATCCTAAATATCCAAGAGTAGGAGACAAGTTAAACATATTGTGATAAATCCATATACCAATTCTATTCAGATATTAGAAAGTGGTGCCCTGAGTGTTCTTTTATTTACAGGGGAAAATACCAAGTTAGGAGAATCATCTTATGAGTTGTGACTAGATGGTCAGGCAAGGCCCTGAGAGAGGGCCAACATTCAATCACATACTAATATCTCTAAGAATAATGTAGCCTTAAGAGCCTTAAGAAAAAAATATGAAAATGCAGTTATTCCGTTAGGTTCAAAGCTCTTTAGTGTAGACAGAAAAGGGATTCATTTATCTTAGGACTTAAAGTGATTCAAAATCCAATCAAATGATCAATCTGGATAGGAATTTGAGACTTTTCAGCACTCAGAAGTAATACATAAATTGAATCCAGCGATGGGATACATGATTACCCCCATTCTTGAAGTAATGGAATCACAGACAGAAACAGGATTCCATGGAACTGACCTATACTTCCAGCAAGAATCCAATCTCCATCCCAGCTAAAAGCACTGGTGTTTATGCAACCTTAACCAAGCCAAGAAGACAACTGCAGAATTCATATGGGGAGGGAACTCCACAAACTGTGTGGAATCACATAATTATTTCACAGGTAGAAAAACATCTTTCAAAAATGGGAATAGTTGAAACTAAATATAGAAAAGTTTGAGAGTCAAAACCATCATATTAATACTTTTGTGCATATTATATAAATATAATTAAGCAATTAATTTTGGCTTATGTATATGGCAATGGAACATTTAAGAACTTAAATTTTACCATATTTGCATATTTATAAGTTTCATTTATAAAATGTATAAGAATTACTAAAGAAGATATAAAGGTTTATCAAGCAGGTGATTGCAGTATTTAAAGAAAACAGAATACATTAAATTTAGAAATGCATTTTGAAATGTTTGAAAGTATTTAAATAATTACATTTGCAAAGGATACTAATTCTCCAAACGTCCTTAAATGTGACTGCTAAAATCTACTAGACTTAAAAAATTAAACTATTTATAAGTTGCACTAGAAAGATTAAGACTAACATCTGAATCTGTAACTTTAATACCCTGAATATTAAATTCTAAAACCAAAGTAAATATCTGAATAGCCTTTCTTCACACAAAAATTAACCCCAAGGGCACTGAACATTTCATATTTAAAATCTGACACAGAAAGACAGTATCGAATGAAAAGAGAAAAAGAACTATATGCGAGTTATGATGAGCATATTCATTTATAGAATGAATCGAGCTCCCTTTTTGGGATATATCTGAATTTCTCGCCTTTTCTCAAGCGAATGTGGTATATTAGTTTCCTATTACTTCTGTAATAAACTACCACAAACTCAGCAGCTTTAAAAAACACAAATTTATTCTCTCACACTTCTGTACATTGAAGTACAAAATCAGTTTCACTGAGTTAAAGTCAAGGTATGGTTCCTTCTGGAAGCTCTAGGGGAGAATCATCTTTCCTGCCTTTTTCAGCTTCTAGCTTCAGCTGTATTGGTTCATGACCCCTTTCTTGAATCACCTCCAGTTACTGCTGTCACATCTCCTCCTACTACTATCATCTGACTCCTCCTGTTTCCCCCTCATAGTGATCCCAGCATTCCTTGGCTCTTGGCCCATATCTTCCATCTTCAAAGTCAGCAAAAGGGGATCCAGTCCCTCTCATACTTGTAATCTCTCCTGCTTTTTGGTCTCACCTGTCTGACCTAACCTGGAACATTCACCACTTTTAAGGGCTCATATGATGGGACTGGGCCCACCCAGTGAATCCAGGATACTCTCCTCAACTCACAATTCTTAACTTAATCACATCTGCGAAGTCCCTTTTGCCGTACCCTTTGCAGGTTCCAGGGATTAAGATGTGGACACCTTTGAGGGTCACTATTCAGCCTATTGTATGTGGTAATTTTATAATTTTCAAAGTAAAAGAAAAACAATTATTTAATTCAAGTATAAAATTATAATATTCCATGTGAGGAAAATTCTAAACAGAAATGATTATACAAAATCAAGTTCCTTTTCAAGTGGTTTTAGACCCCACTGACTTGCATTATTTTCAACACTATAATTTCTGAATTTAAAATTCTTAATATTACTTCAACAGTATATTCATCAATAGAAATCAAGCATAGAAGAACAGGTATAACTCATATATTTGCTTCTTCCAGGCTATGCCTGTGAACATCTTAAGAAAATACGAGCTACAGCCTACACATTGTTATTGTGGGACAATATAATTTCCAAAGAAATTATCTCTCTTATTCGCCTTATTTTTCTTTAAATATAAGACAAGTTTTCTAAGTAATCAAGGATATTTGTGTGTAATTTCTCTCCTTTTTGGCTAACCGCACTATATTTTCTGCAGACCAGAGAATACAGTAAAGTACACCTTGAAACTATGACAGTGTTATCCCTCTGCATGTAAGTCAGTGTACTCTACCTTTGTGATGGTTGCCAAGGGTGCTGGAGCTTCAAGGCAGGCCTTTCTATTTACTTACTTGAATTAATAAGGGTAGTATGAACTACCAGAATAAGTACAATTATTTGCTGCTTGAAACAAAAAACATACATAAGTATGACAATATCTTGATTTACATTGATTGGTTGGAAAAAATAGAGCTCAAATTACTTTAGATACTATATTCAAAGTCAGATCTAATTAACTGGCTTATGAAATCAATTCTAAATGTTGACTGTCTTCATCTTTAAGTTATACATTAATTTTTGGTCAAAGGGGATAATATTCTAATCACAGTAAGGTTTTCATTTTGTTTTTAGCTTAAGATTCCATTTAGAAAAATTACTCAATGTGACATGGTTAATATAAATAATCTGGTGACTCCACGAAATAAATTCTAAGTGTAAGTTTTGCTTTTATATTTAAATATACAAGGACATTTGGCCAAAAGGCAATAAAATATCTGTCCTAAGTAAGATTTTTCTTTGTTTTTTTTTGTTGTTTGTTTTTAACTTAAAATTCCACAGTTCTTTATCAGTAAACATACAATGTAAAAGAATTCTTGGAGGGCTTCCCTGGTGGCGCAGTGGTTGAGAGTCCACCTGCCAATGCAGGGGACATGGGTTTGTGCCCTGGTCTGGGAAGGTCCCACATGCCGCAGAGCGGCTGGGCCCGTGAGCCATGGCCGCTGAGCCTGCGCGTCCAGAGCCTGTGCTCCGCAACGGGAGAGGCCACAACGGTGAGAGGCCCGCGTACTGCAAAAAAAAAAGAATTCTTGGAAAACAGACACGACTGGAACTATCCCAGACAAGTGGGCATCTGGTCACTGTATTTAACTCTACTAATTAGTCCATCGTCACTCTATGTTCACTTTTGCTCCCTATTCTTCCCAAAGAATTGAATAAAAGCGAAGATCATGCAATATCTAGTCTTTCATTCTTTGCAAATCTATGCAAGCTACAGGATTTATTTAAATACTCTAAAAATCTACATCCCAGGTGACAAGAGCTCATGCCACATGAATAGATGGAATTAGCATGTGTCAAAGGGAAGGGCACAGAACCCTGCTGTCTGGAGAGCACTGTAAAGCTACGCAATTTTTTCTCAGCACTGATCGTTGGTAGAGGAGAGCCAGGCATGAGTGATCCACCTCACTACTCCTCGAGCAACAACTGATGCCATGCCCTCCTAGTTCAAGACAGGTTATCTGAAGATAAGGCTTATGAGAACAGTAAGTACTCCACTAGGAGACATCTAGTAAATTCAGATTTCTAGTACAGCTGGACAGCTCTGCTCCCTTTCTGTCAGCCAAGAGACTATCAGTGAGTCATATCAAAAGATAATTCCCAGGGGCTTCCCTGGTGGCCCAGTGGTCGAGAGTCCGCCTGCCGATGCAGGGGACGCGGGTTTGTGCCCAGGTCCGGGAAGATCCCACATGCCGCGGAGCTGCTGGGCCCGTGAGCCATGGCCGCTGAGCCTGCGCGTCCGGAGCCTATGCTCCGCAACGGGAGAGGCCACAACTATGAGAGGCCCACATACCGCGAAAAAAAAAAAAAAAAAAAGATAATTCTCTATGTAACCTGTCCATTGTACTAAAGCTCCAAAGTTCCAAATATATCAGAAAGAGGCAATATTTCAGGTACCTTTCTAATCTATTAGGGCTGAGTACCTACTTTACTATAGGCTTCCCAATGGTCATTCAGGGCAGGAACCCTTGGGATATAACTGAGTTATGATAATACTTTAAATCAAATCATGTCTACCTATATATACAATTATGTTTTTGTAAAAACAGTACAAAAACAGTACAATCTATATGGTAAGTGTTGGCCTTAGCCCTGTACACAGACAATGCAAAGGAACACAAGACAATTCACAATCCAGATTGGTGAGCACTACTGAAGTGGAAAGAAAAATTCCACATGGCTTGTAATTGATTATGCACAAGTGAGACTAAGTTTACCTTAGGGTGGGGACTAATTTATAATTGACCAAAAATAAGCAAACAAATACATAAAATTTATAAAAATAGGAAACATATTTGAAAAGCATAATCCTAAGCATATGCATACAGGCAATCCAAATACTTCTCAAATGAAAAGCAACCACTGACAGGCACTTTTCTTAAGACCCTAAATTACTTTCTCAAAATCTGCTCAGAATCAATATACTATTCAAGAAGAAATGATTCACTGATGTTCACGGGTACCTAAAATTCTTTATATACACTAGTCTTGAGCCACACTAATCAACAGACGTTCTTAACATAATCACTTCTTCCAAAACACCTCTGTGTCCATATTTCCTTGGAAGGAAGGGTTGTGAACCAACCCAGGAAATTTAATCACATAAGGTAATTAACTTCTCTGGATAAATAACCGTGGTGTCTGGAAATTTAAAGATGGGTGATGACTGGCTGAAAGCAAATACCAAACCAGATCCTGCCACACAGATATTTATTTTAATAAAACCCAACATATTAACAAGTAGATACATTACAGTTCATATGACTCCTCAAGGGTGATGCATGTCTCTAAAATACTTTAGGCAATCACATATCTCTAATGGCCCTAATATCCCCAATGAGAGTCCATATTTAATGTCCCTTATGCTAATTATCAATAGCTGGGGTAGGTATCTTGCCACAGATGAAAGAAGCCGTGCAGTGGTAGCCTCCAAAGTGGTTAGAATTCCAGCTGACCGCTAACTGGGATGTGAATCCGGCATAAGGGAAGTCTTCCAGATTAAGGAATACTTTAAACTAACAGAAATAATATCACACTGTCAAAGCTGAAGTGTTTTTAAATAAATTTCACCCAACATACGGGAGTTTAACATTTCCCCTCCCCCTCAATTTGATAATTCCAAACTCTGTATATAGACCTATGGCCCTCCCGGCCCTCCTTGCTCTTAGGGTTACCTACAATGAAGGGAAGAAAGAATTGGACGGTTTTGCTTTTTACTTAGCAGCTATGTGATCTGGGGTGAACGACTTAACCTCTCTGACCCTTATTTAGCTCCCTCATCCTTAAAATGGAGAGAAAATGACTATCACAAAGGGCTACTGGGAAAATCAGACGCGACAAACGCAAAGAAGCCAAGACACAGACAGGCACACAGAGTCACTGACAGGAAGGTGTTGCTCTGTAGGCTCCCCTTTGCAGGTCACTGTTACCATGAGGCCCGAGAACCTTGTAGAGCAGGGTCCAAGGCTCCCAGGACAAGCTCCTCCTGAAACTCTCACAGTCAAATCCTTGTGGGGTTGCTCTTTGAACCTCTCGCCTGTGGCACTCTGAAAACCTCCCAAGAGGACCAACTCTGTTTGTAAAAAGCCACTTCCATACCTCTCCCGATTGCTATGCAGGCTTTACTTGGTGGGACCATTCCTGCTAATTCAATCCATAAGAGGTCAGAGCTTTGCTGTTATTCTCCTTCACTGCCCGAAGGTGCCACTAGTCTCAAAATCCCACCAGCCTCGCCCACGGTAGCCTACTCAAGTCTACTCAGCCACCATGGATTCAAAGCCATCACCAAAGCTTAACTGCCACCCCTCTTGTCCCCACTATTCCCCTCAACTCTTTTCTGCTTTTAACAATGGTGAAAGCCACAGCTGCTTGTGGCTCATATTTTCATTATCACATTCATACTTTTCATTCATTTCATAACATATATGTGAAAAAAATGGCTGTGGACAGGGAGAGAGGCATTCAGAAATTTTTGAAATTGTGACTAAGTTCAACAAATTCCTCATCAATTAGTGGCCTAGTCAGAATAAAATCCAGTGAAGCAGTAAAGGGTACATAACTTTTTTTCTTTTCAGTAAAATAAGTTGGACAAAATTTGTGCATGATTGCATATTTAAAAATCTAATCTTCATATTTGCCAACACTGCTTAGCTGCTGTATCAACTGTCTAGCTTTAGCCAAATAAACCTTTTTGCAACTTTGGAAGAAACTTCTATATAGGAAATTATAAATTTGGACCAGCATAATTATGTCTCAATATGTGAGATTTTTATCCCAACTCTCACCTTTATAACTATATAAATTGTATGATATTCCATAATGGCCACAGTGGCCATGTAATTAAAGGCTTTATTTATTTAATTATCTATTTTCTGTGAGACTAGAAAGACAGAATAAGAAACAGCATAATGTGGGTTTCTCTGCTGCCAAGCAACGTCAAGCAGTGCTGTCATTATCGATTTTTAATGGTACAAAAATATTTGTTTGACAGTATCAGAGGAATTCCTGGGAGAAATTTCACATATTCTTGTAGAAAATATGAAAAGAATTTTTAATATCTGTGAGCAAAATAACCATTTTCTCTGTATCTAAACGCTATCAGAAGAAAGAGAAAAATTGATGCATTATTTTTCTTGTTGTTCTAACATATTCCAACACCAAGGAAAGATTTAAGAAACTGAAATCTCATTTTCAAAACCTCTCTAGAATAATACTGGGGAAATTAAAAGATGAGCACTATCGTTAAAAACACCCTATATTTTCAACCTCTATTTTCACATTTGGGTTTAGAGCTTTCAGATGAACCAAGGTGACTATCAGCGGTCAGAGGTCAAAAGCATTAGCTATCCTCAACACACAGAAACACCACAAACAAATATAAAAATAAAACAAAGAATTCTCATGTTATGATCAACTCCAATGGAACTGCATTTTATTCACTTCTAATCCAATCTGAGTCCAGGCTTTGCTATCTTGATTATACTACTAGTTTCTCACTACAGTTTGAGAGCTTATTCAATGATTCCAATCTAATATAAACACACACACACCACACAACACACAGACACACACACACAGGTTTCATGTAATTATCCATTCCATTTTTCTTCTTTAAAAGATGGATGAATAATTACTGATTGTTGTTGTCTTAAAGGAGCATGGACTCCCATGAGTGGTAAGTGGTAGTTAGTGAAAAGACCTGGAAAAAGACTTGTGATTGGCTTAGCCAAACTGTTGTCTCAATCGTTTCCCAGTAAAATCGCCTCTCATCCCAATATAACACTTCTGCGTGTGCACAACCAACCACGTTATATTAGATGTTCATCAGATGCAACAGTTTAACAAATAAGCTCTATATGCTAGCATCGCAGCAAAATGTGATCTCCGTAAGTCATTTCCAAGTGCCTTCCTCCTCACATCAAGGGTCAATCTACAAAGGAACTTTTGATTTCAGTCCTGAGGACCATGTTTGAGAACCATTATGTTGCCAAATGTTGCACAATTACCTATTTTATGTCCCTTTTTTTTTTATCAACTGAAATATCATTGGAATGCCACTTGAAACTGAAAAGCAATTAAATCAACTTCTTGTCAAAAATAATAAAATGCAATAAAAAGATGCTTTAGTTCATCAACATATGTGTTTTTCATTTAGCAATAATCAAATTATTTGATTATTGCTCCTTGAGGAATTCTGAGGTTGAATTTCAGAGGCAGTATCAAAATGCAGCTACTCCTTGAGGAATTCTGAGGTTGAATTTCAGAGGCAGTATCAAAATGCAGCTACTCCTAAGATTTGCTCTATTATACAGGGCAGAAAAAAAGAGTTACCTTGACCATACAGCTATATTGCTTTTTAATACAATTTTAATTTTATATTGAGATAAGAATGAGATAATAGAATATACATTTCTTTGTTAACAAAACAGTATGCTAATTCATAAAGCCTCGCACATCAATATTCCTATTTATTATTCACCTATCTACCAGGCAGTATATTTAATCCTTTACACATATTATCTTTATTCTTCAAAGTAATCTTAGATAAGTGACAACCATACATTCATAGGATTATAAATTTGTTTGTATTGACTAGTAAGGTCATTAAAAGTCATTTATGGGGAAGGTGGTAAGGAGGTGCAAGAGGGAGAGGATAAAGGGATATATGTCTACATATAGCCGACTGACTTTGTTATACAGCAGAAACCAACACAACATTGTAAAGCAATTATACTCCAATAAAGATGTTAAAAAAAAGTCATTTATGCAAAAATATTGAAGACCTACATACAATCATCTTGTCAAAAAAAAAGCGTAATAATAATTGGCAAAATAAAGTTTTAAATCTCCCTTAATAATTATGACAGGGGTCCGGTGATACAGAGCAATGCAGTCATGAAGTATGGGACAAATTTTCAGACTTCGTTAATAGTTTTCCAGCTCCACTCCCTACTTTCAATCTCCACTCTCACAAACACACACACTATAGTTGCTGCAGAAAATTCCTTCAAATTTATCTTAATCCTGAATCTAAAGGTCTAAAGTAATTCACATATTTGTCCAATTCTTCCCAGCCCTAAGTCTGGAAGGCTTACTCAAATGGTATTTCCTTGGGAAAACTGTTAAACAGTATACACCGATAAGAAAAGGTTTTTAGTTCTGTGTATTGATAGAAAAATCATAAAGCAGAGTTTCTTTTGGATTATGAGATATATAACAAGGCCCCACGTTTTGCAGCCTACAATGCAAAATATAAAACAATACTTCAGCATCTGGAGGCTATGAATAATTAGGCTTTCGAAATTATGCTTCAAAACACAGATATTTAGATAATATACTACAGATGTATGTATATATTAGATATATATTACATAGGCATTACTTGTATATCAAAATATAATCCTATTATTAACTAATCTTGAAAACAAAATTTTAGATATACAGTATTAAAGCATTATATTACTTTAAGAATCGCTTAATGAACTGACACATTCTATACTTCATCATTAAATCAGAAATCAATAAACATATAATGGTGACAAATATAAAATATAAATAAAATAATATACCTAAGACCCAAACACCTATTAGCTTAAAAGGATTTTGTTAGTCCACATATGCTGGCCTCATCAAGCAGCTATTTACTTCCAGTTTCCTCAATCTGTGTAGAAGCAGAATAGCTAAAATTAACAATAAAAATTAAAGTGACACTACAAGTGTTAGAAAAACAATTTACAATTAAGAAAGTAAAACGGGCTTCCCTGGTGGCTCAGTGGTTGAGAATCTGCCTGCTAATGCAGGGGACATGGGTTCGAGCCCTTGTCTGGGAAGATCCCACATGCCGCGGAGCAACTAGGCCCGTGAGCCACAACTACTGAGCCTGTGCATCTGGAGCCTGTGCTCCGCAACAAGAGAGGCCGCGATAGTGAGAGGCCCGCGCACCGCGATGAAGAGTGGCCCCCGCTTGCCACAACTAGAGAAAGCCCTCGCACAGAAACGAAGACCCAACACAGCAAAAATAAATAAATTAATAAACTCCTACCCCCAACATCTTCTTTAAAAAAAAAAAGAAAGCAAAACAACTATAAGCAGAGCACAGTTGCTCTCAAACCAAGGCGCTAAACTTTGTTATTCCTTTAGTGAGCTATCGTCTATAAAATCTCACTCCTTAGTTTCTTTGGTCAGATAAACGACTATGCAAAGTGAAACTATGCCAGGAGTCTTATAGATGCTATTACTCCATTTAAGTAAATTCAAAAGGGAAATATGGGGCTTCCCTGGTGGCGCAGTGGTTGAGAGTCTGCCTGCCAATGCAGAGGACATGGGTTCGTGCCCCGGTCCGGGAAGATCCCACATGCCGTGGAGCGGCTAGGCCCGTGAGCCATGGCCACTGAGCCTGTGCGTCCAGAGCCTGTGCTCTGCAACGGGAAAGGCCACAACAGTGAGAGGCCCGCGTACCGGGAAAAAAAAAAAAAGGGAAATATGAGTCGTTTTTCTAATAAGATAACAGGCAAAATGAATGGATAGTCATAGTAATTGCATCCCACATCCCCAAATTAATACTGCTTGTTTTAAAAACGTGTGTGTGTGTGTGTGTGTGTGTGTAGACACACAGATGATGTACTATGAAACTAAAGTAATTCTTCCTTTGGAATACTGTTCCTTATTTGAAAACAATTCCTTCTTAGTCTATATATTCAAGGTTCTTTTGATAGTAGAAAGTAACAATGTTTCAAAGTGAAGTCAACTACTGTTATTATTTTTTTACCCTCCAGAAAATAATAATCATGTATACTAACTAACATGATACATGTCTTTACATACAACCAGCCTTCAAGGTTACACGCTTGCAAAATAAAGAAATAAGCATAATATAAATAAAACCTTAAGCCAGTATTTAAAAAAAGAAGGAATTAGTTCTATCTCTACATTCATAAATTGTTATATACAGAAATGGAACACTAGATTTTTCATCTAAACTATTTTTAAAAATAACTGAATCACTTTTCTATATACATGAAACTAACAATATTGGAAATCAACTATACTACAATATAAAATTAAACTTAAAAAATAATTTAAAAATTTTTTTAAATTCTTTAGCTATATAATTCAGTACATATTTGGGGTACATTTATCTTAAACTAAGAATATTTTTGATCAATTGCCATCAAAAGTTTTCGAGTACAATCATATGTCTGCCACTTTTCAAACCTATGTAACTAAAAAGAAAATTATACTCTGAATTCTAAATGATAACAATAATCACTTAAAGATTGCTTCTGAGGGACAGGACTTCTCTTATTTAGCTCTATACACCTCAAGCACTCATCCCACAGAAAATGTCCCATGGATGTTGCTGATATAAACTGAACTGTCAGCTAATACTTCCAAAGATTTAAGCTAGTCTGATCTCTATTAGTATTTAGGAAACTCTCAGACATATCATATGAAAACCCTCTTAACACCCTGTAACACAGTGAATGTGGAGGGCTCAGAAAATCTGGAGAATTCTGCTGTGAGTTCAACATGACTCCGTTCTACATAGTAAATTATAAATGACTTCAAACTCCCAGCACTCTCCTAAAACATCCATTTCCTTCCCTCTCTCCCTTCCTCTCTCTCTTTTTCTCTCCTGTCATCCTTCCTCAGAGTTAGTATCTTGAAAAAGTACTTCAAGAGAACCTGAAATGAGGAACAAAGGACCTCCTCCTACTTCCTTAACTACACACTGACCCCTCCTCCATTTCTACTGTCACAAAATAAAGTGATCTCTGCTATCCTGTGATGGATACTCAGCCCTCTTAATCTTGTTGGGGCCATAATTGTATCTCAAGATAGATGACAGAAGACAGATAAATAGATGAAAATTTTCCTATTTAGACCCACAATCCAGTAAATACTTACTTACAGTATCCTGTACATAAATAACTGTCAAATCCACATCTCTAAATCTAACTCTCCCTTTGCCATAACCTTAAAAAAAAAGTGTAAGTGAGATCTTTATTCTGGCTATCCCAAGTAGTCAAATGTTTCCAACTCTTCAGGACAGAACTGCTAGAGTAAATATAGAAGGAAGGGGTTCCCCCTATATCTCAGTCACCAGGGCTGATGATTTTCCTTTTCCAGTATTTCTCCAGGTCTCTCCCCAAGAGCTTTGGCTCAGGACTCCATTAGCTCATGAACTCCAATTTTCCTTCTGCCATAAAATTCTTGGCATTCTAAAACATATTCCATGCAGCAAATCCATCTTTCAGATGTCCTTGGTTTGATATCTCTATGTGGACGATTACAGAGACTCCTAGTAAACTGAGTTCATCTTAGTTGCAAGGCCTTTTCACAGTTTTACTTTCTCTAAATATCCTAGCCACTACCCTCAGGTCCACTGTGTTCCACAGGTGCTTGCTGCCTCTCTCCTCTGCACGCATATCACCCCCTCCATATAACATCCCTCTTGGTAGCTACTGAGATAAGAATTCGCTCTCTAATCAATTTCCAGTCGTAAACCTCTTGAACCATACATGTTTCTCCCCATCCTAAACTCCATCAAGGTGTGTGTATATGTATGTGCGTGTGTGTGTGTTTTAAAGCTGGTCAAAAACAGTCTGTCTATATTAAACTTAATATTACCTGTAACTCTATCACTCGCTTTCAATTAAAATTCTATACAATTACATTAGCTTTTTAAAGAAATTTTAATTTACCTTGCTTATATGCTTATTCAGTATTGTCCTTTAATTAACTGGATTGCACCCCAGTTAATTGTTGTAAAACTGTTGTAGACTACAACTGCCATTAAGGGAAGGCTTTCAGTGAAAACTGTTGTAGACTACAACTGCCATTAAGGGAAGGCTTTCAGTGCCTAGGAGAATACTCCTTTTCACCTGCAACAGACACTCCACGATACTGATGATAAGTCATATGATATGACTTGTAGCAGAATTAGACAAAATTTGTCTAATTTTTGTGGAAGTTGCAAAAATTTAAGAGTAACATGCATTACAAAATGTCACTACGTTCAATAAACAAAAATTCCTGGCACTCGCTGTTACCTTAGTCTGGCCTCCAGAACTTTCACAACTTTTAGATTAGTGATTTTTTCCCTGGGGCTTTTCCTAATATTCCTGGGCTCAGTGCCACAATTTGCAACAGGCAGGTTTAGCAAATTCTGTTCCAAATAGTTTAGAGAAAGCTTTCATGATTATTCAAGTGATCTTCATAAGGTAAGTACTAGTCAGTCCTCCAGGGGTTGAAATTCAGCACCTTTAGAGACCTCTGTCTCCACCCCTAAACACTTGCTGTTTATACTAAGAAGACTGGCGCCATGGCCCCCTTTCCTTTATACTCTTATCACCCCCTTCCATGCAACATCCCTCTGGATGGCTACAGACACAACCTGAAATTCAGAATTGCACTATAAACATTGGTGGGCGGGCTAGGTCTCCTCTTCGGGTGGCCTGGTCCAGGATAATGGCCCTTTTTCAACCCTGCCTTTGGTGGCCGCTGTCCAGAGTCCCACAGCCTCAAACTTAAGGGCACAGCCAGCCTCGGGTGCTCCTGGACAGTACCCCTACCATCTACATATCTGTGTCCCAGCTTCAACGCTCTACTATCAGTACCCTGGGAATCAAAATCAAGAAGACTGCAACTTTCAGATTTATCGTTGAAAAATTTGCTCCTATGTTCACATAAGGTTGGGAATAAAAGACCACAAGGAAGTGGGTAGTCGTGGTCTGGTCAGTTGTTTTCACAGCTGGCCGAGTCAATCATTCTCTCTTCAAAGCTTATTTGACAGGTGAGAAATTCCTCCTCTCCAGATCATTCCAGGAACTCCTCAGCATCAATCTGAGCTGGGAGAGGGGCCTGAAGGGGAGGGGAGGGGTGCTGAAATCGTGCTGAGCGTGTCCCCGGGGGAACTCTAGTGCAGGAAGGAGGATTCCGGCGCCAGGAATGTGCTGGTCCAGGGTGCAGAAGGAAGAGAGGGGAGAGCCGGGAAGTCTTAAGGGGAAGGGAGAGGCGCGACCCGAAAAGAGCAAGATACCTGGGAATGTCCTGAAAGGGATGGGAATGGGTGAGGAGGATGCAGACCCTAGAGATATCGGGAATATAAGAGGATGGGGCAAGGGGAGAACTGGACAACAGGGAGCGCAGTGCCTCGGATGCGGGCGTCCAACCTCGGCGGGTGCCAGACCCTTCCAGCGCGCCGGCGAGGCTGGCTCCCGGCCGAGGCCCCGGAGCCGGAAAGTTGGCGCGGCGAGGGGGCGGCCGGGCTGGCAGCGCCCCCTGAGCGGCTGGGAGGCGCCGGGCTCGGAGCCGCGCGGCGCCTTACCTTCTGGTCGACGATGGAGCAAGCCATCTCGCGGACGTGCGCCAGGCTGTAGTCCCCGGACGAGTCCTGCAGCAGCAGCACCGGCTCGCGGCTCAGACCGATCTGCAGATGGAACGAGATGCCCCCGGCCGGGGCCGCGACGGGAGCCAGGAACGGCGCGGGCCCCGGCCCCGACCCCGGGACCAGCGCGGCCGCCGCCGCCGCCGCCACGGGCAGCAGCGGGCTGGGCGGCCGCAGGACCGGAGGGGCGCTCATCGCTCGGCCGGGCGCGCCGAGGGCCGCGGGTCCGGAGAGCTGAAAAGTTTTGCTGCCGCCGAGCCGGGAGCTTCTTTCTTCAAGAGTCGAGGCGGAAAATAAAAACTTTCCGGAAAAGTCCCCGCGCGGGGGGAGGGCGAGGGGATGAGGATCAGGAGGGGAGGGGGTGGAGGGAAAATGGCCGAGGCGGGAGGATTGCGCCGCCGGGAGCGCGGGCGGCGCGCGGGGGAGGCGCCGCCGCGCGGAGGAGCAGCAGCCGCGGCGCGCGCGGAGGGACGGGGCGGCGGGTCAGCGAGGCCAGGGCGCCGGGCGGGGGCGGGGAAGGGGGCGCGAGGGGCGGGGAAGGGGAGCTGGGGGCGGGCACTGCGGAGCCACCACCCGGCAGGCACCGGAGCCGCAAGAGCCGCGGCCGTGCGGCCGCAGTGGCCGCAGGGTTCCCGGTCGCCGCCCCCTCCGCCCGAGGTTCCTGGGGCCTAAGCCTCCCGAGTCCGGAGCAGGACCGAGCGGCAGGGCCCGGGGCCGCCTCCGCGGGCGTGGTCCGACCCTCCCCTCCCGGACTCCGCTCTCCGCTGGCCCGGCTTCCCGACTGCCGACGGAGGGGACGGGGCGCACCTCCTGCAACCCGCTGCCCCGGACCGCGAGCTTCACGGTCCCCACAGTCCCCGGCCACCTCTTCCAAATGTCCGAGGACTACGCACTTCTACCAGTGAGGTGACCTGTGCTGGACCCAAGAATGCCCAGCCCTGCGGTTCTCCGTGGGTCTTACCTTCGGAGTGTCGAGGGAGGATGAAAATAGAGGGACCTTGGAAACCCACGTACATCCCGGCTCCTTTTAGGAGTCCTTGGGTTTGTTGCCAAACAGGGTAGGAAGCCAATCCACGGAAATGTATTTAAACCTGTCTCTACCTTTTTTGACTCTGACACACCCTGATCCCCAATCCCACACGCTCCACCGCAGCTACCAAGGCACCAGACCAAACACAAGTCACTGAAATCAGGATTTTGAAAGAGAAGGCATTGTCTACATAAAGAAAGGAGGAAGGTCTGATGTGGCCTCTTTCCCTTTACCTTATTCTTTGTGTCTGACGTTTCTACTTCGGGAGCCTCAGAAACCGTTTTCTTTCCTTTGCCATCACTCTAAAGTCTGCTTTTTAGGAGTGATGCTCTCAGCCGCCACCGCCATCACTAGCGCCACCGTCAAAGTTGGACACCATCTGCTTTAGTTTTGATAGCTGTTTCTTCTTGTTGCCTTTGTTGTTGTAGTTTTGGCGGGGGTGGGGAGATGGGGGGTGTGGTGTTTGGAGATGAACTCTAATCTTCTCCTCCCACCTGGGCGTGCTTCACACACTGCGCAGGGTAACTGTGCAGGTAGGTGCACAGGGCCTCGATCTGCTGCCTGTCACCATCTTGGAATGCGTAATAATTTTTTTTTTTTCCATTTTGCAGTGGGCCAGGTAAATTATGTAGCCCACTTCTGCACTTACCTAGTCCTTCCCCTTATACAGCACAAGCACACATACACACACACACACACACACACACAGGCAAACGAATATGCATATTTTATTTTGCACTCAGTTGCATTTTTTGTTTGTTTATAATATTTGTTTATTTATGTCTTGACCTCTGTTTCTGACCCAGGACATGACATTGCAAGGTGATTTTCTCTTTGAGCCTTGTTCCCAGTCAGTAATGGAGTCTTGAATGTCCCCCAAAACATTGTGTCATTCACTGCTCTAGAAGAGACCTGATTTTCTCCCTGGATTTGATGGTCTGAGAAGGTCTACATGTGTGTTGGCAGTTTCCGTCCTAACTTACTTAAAAAATGATTCGCTTCATCCATGGTAAAGTGTAATTTCCTTAATGTACCAGATTCAGCTAAGCTAGGAGAATAGTGGAATTATTCTTAATGCAATGAATGCCCTTTGGAATTCTCTGAGGGTTTTTTTTTTAATGTCAGAAACTGTATTTCATTTTCTTTTAAAGTTGGAATAAGTCAATTTTCCCACAATTTCCTATCACGAGAAAAAAAAGTTTACTGGTCAGTTTACAAGGGCCTTACAAAAAGCTTGAGATTCAGGAGAAATGAAGACATTCGTGTTCTGTAGATACAGCAATGATCTATTCAGGCCTTCTTTGTGCCAGGCACTACTGGCACCAGGTGTGCAGCTGCGAGGACAGACAAGGTTCCTACCATAACAGATCATATTAAAATGAAAAAAAGGAAAACAATAAATAAGATTATTTCTGATAATCATAATTGCAGTGAATAACAATAATACAATAGTAATGAGTGACTTGTGGAGGGGGATGGTGGAAAAAGCACAACTTTGAACTAAAGATGAGAGAAGTTTTGAACTAAAGATGAGAGAAGTTTTCACTGACTTTATATTTCAGCCAAAACATGGATGAAAGAAAAGGGCCAGCCTTAAGAAGATCTGGGGGAATTACACTCTAGGCATAGGAAACAGCTAGTGCAAAGAACTAACATAGGAATGTACTTGGCATTTTCAAGGCACAGGAACAGAGGGGCAAGTGCCTGAGATGAGGTCGGAGAGCTGGTAGAAGCCAGATCACAAAGGGTCTTGAAAGACCCTTGAAAGACCCTTTCATTCTATTCTCAGTGCACTGTCCAACCACTTGAAGATTTTAAAGTGGGGAGTGATACGATTTAATTAGCATTTTTTAAAAATCACTCTCTGCCTCTGTGTGTAAGAGAAAAGAGTCAAAGCAGAGACACCAGGTAGGATATTAGCTGTTGTTCAGTCTAGAGACATTTATGGCTTGGACGACTCTGGTCGTAGTAGAGATACTAAAAAATGTAAAGATGCAGGATCTAATTTGGAGGCAGAACTGAAGGTCTTGTTGATGAATCAGAGGTTTATGGGGGGTGAGAGAACAGGAGAGTTGTGAAAGGCTCCTAAATTTCTGAGCAATTAGCCAAATGGTAGTGCTGATGCCTGAGACCAAGAAGACAAGGAGGAAGCAAGTTTGCGGAGAAATAAGATTTCTGCTTTGACCATGTTGAGTTTGAGATGCCTCTAGACATTCAACTTAGAAATAACAGCTATAGTTGAATATTTGAGCCCAGAGTTCAGGAAAGAGAGGATGGTCAGAAATACATTTGGAAATAAGTAATGCAAAGATGTTTCAAACTGAGATTAGATGGGATCGCTACAGAGGAAGGGCTTAAGGCAGTCATCAGTTATATGAGACAGGAACTTAGATGTCCTGTATAGGAAGAAAGTAAGCTGTGGGACAATAACTGCTGCTTATACTCTGATTTCTCAATAGTATAAAAGATTCTTGTAGGATGTTGGAAATCATTGAGAAGAAAGCAGGGGAGGGAGAGAGACTTCTAAAGAATTTTAATTATGGAGAATTAGAATCACTTTTAAGAGGCTGGTAAATTACTGAATGCAAGGGAGTGGATAAAGGGAAACAAGAAGAAGAAAAAAAAATCTCAGAACCACTGGAGCTCCCCCATAACAAGCAGAAAATGCTATGGAGTTGGTTATTGCAATTTGAATAGTAGGCACCTGAGATCTGACGGTTTGCCAACTGCTCCCTATTTTTGCTGAGTAAAAAGAGAATGAACAACAGATAATACCTAAAAGAAACCTGACGTGCATCTCTGGTGACTTTGAAACTATACATAGAAAACTTGAAGGATTTGAAAGAATTCAGTGGTTTTAATCCCTTCTGGGTGTTTGAACTTTGGAAAGGAAAAAAAGGATGTAGAGAGTGAATAGCTGTTTGTATAAATTATATTCATGAATTTTGGTTTTTTTCTTACTCTTGGCTAACATTACTGGAATAATGGACTTCTGGCAGTGTCAAGGAATACCATCTTGGAAAGTAGGTTCACTACCCTAATCAAGACTCCTTGTAAACTGATTTGAGTGTACAGAAGTATGTGGAGGTACTTACAATTTCCAAAGCTGAATGTTAATCCTTTAGGATGGCCTTCAAAAGAGGGCTGGATGTTGAAATAGTTTTAGATATAAGTGCATACATTTTATTTTTCTTTATAGCTTATAAATTAACTTAGCATTTAAATTCTCGATATAAACTAGCCATTTGAAGGCACTTGGAAGTCCTACAAAAGTTTTATGTCATTTAACTCACTACTTTCTAGACATTTTTGATCTCAGAACCCCTATCATTTGTTGCTGTTGTTGTTGTTGCTGCTGCTGCTGTTGTTTCTATCACACGGCATACCCTAACATTTCACATGGCTAGTGTTCCACAGAACACACTCTGGGAAATGGAGTACTATACAACAAATGTAAAAGAATTTAAGTTAAAATTTGAAGGTAAAGAAAATTGCTTAGATAATTAAAAGCAGACACTTTGAAGAAGAGCATGAATGGCAAAAACAGATGCATATTTAGTGTCTAGTAGTTCACAATCAGTAATCAGAAAGAGGATTGAGAATGACCCAATTTGAATGGAAGACAGTCTGGAAGCACTATATGCTTTGTCCAGATGAAACAGACGGTGGAGAAAGAAAAATGAGTAGAAAACATGTGCAATTCTATGGCTGAAAGGATCCTATCTACACCTAGTACAACCATTTTACAGCCTAAAAAACTGAAGAGCAGAGAAATTATATACCAATGTGGAAACTGGAAATTTTGAAAGTATGGTCCCAGAATGGCCTCCTTTTTATACAATTAATCACTGAAAGTTGTGAGCATGAGGATAATGGATGGATGAGATGATGGATGGATAGATGGATGGATGATAGATGATTAACGTAGATGATAACCATTTTATATTGTTTGTTTCCTTAAGAGTGTTCATAAATGATAGTCTGTAAGACCAGGTTAAATAAAGTTAATGACACAAAACTGGCACAACAGAAAAATAATATCCTAATGGAGATATCAACTATACAGTCATCTGCCAAAATACTGTTCTGCTAAAACCTGAGAATGTGACAAAATGTTGCCTTGTCTTGCCGATACTTTCATGGAAAATAAAACAGAAAAGAACTGAAATTAATTTTCACCAAGAAGAAAAACTGATTTACTCTTTCAGAAAGCAGATTTCAAAAATTCAAAGAAAAAACAAATATGATCCTAGAGTCAGAGACTCTCAAAAGGACAGGAGGCCCTCGAAGAAGCATTTAACTATAAAATTACAGATGATCTGGGTGAGCAATAAACTCAGACACCAGTGTGACTACACTTGAAGCTTTGGATGAGTACAGATCTGCAGAGAATGAACGAAGATAGACATAAACTATATGAGCAAGAGTAAATAAAAATAAAGGTTATTTTAAGCTAAAAATAACATGCACTAGCTATATGTGAGAGCGCCAAGTTTTTAAACATTCTCCGCCCCACCCAGAAATTAACTTATAGGCAATAATTAAATTTTTCAATTTAATTTTTACTTACACAAGGTTAAACGTTTTAATGTGCTCATTGATCACTTGTATGTCTTCTTTTTTTGAATATTACATTCTAAGTTCCTCATATATTTTATATTGGAATATTTGCTCTCTGCTTATTAATGAATAAGAGATTGTCATATATAAGGAATGTCATTCCTTTGTTATATATAAAGGCAAATGCTTTTTGTCATTCATCTTTTAATTTTTTATGGGGTTATATCTTTCAAGATGCTTTACAAATGTCTTTTTCTGCCTTTGTTTATATTGCTTAGAAAGGCATTCTCTAATCTGAGATCAGAAAAATATTCATCTGTAGTTTTTACTTTCCATTATTACTCTATTATTTTGCTTTTTAAGAACTTTAATCAATCTGGGAGCTGAGTACATGTACTGATTTCGAGACCTATATTTTTCTAAAATGTCAATTGTCTCAGCTATTGGAGGACATTTTTATTTGCTTTCATATTCATCAATGGGTTAGAAAAAATAGATCCAGCTTCCAGTGTTTAGCTTAAAATTTTTTAAGTACTTTTTAACTTACATTTCTCTAATGCTTAAAGTCATGAGTGAAGTGAACTTTAAAATTTTTTGTCCAAAATGTTGAAGGTTTTACTTTTTGCACACATGCAAAATACCTACATTTACATTTCTATTTTATACTATGTTCTTTCTTTAGACTTGATTCCCTAAACATCATTCCTTCCTGGACAGTAATAACTCTGACTCTGCTGTTCTAATAAGAACTAAAATCTGCTGACTCCAAGGTATTATAAAATTTGCTCAGGTCCCCTGTAGAAAACAGACTGAAACACTTTTTCCTTGTACTATAGTATACTCAGTAGGCTATTGCTTAGAGTTGCCAACTCTAATTGTGCACAACAGCTTTTATTAAGTCAATCCAACATTCAAATTCAGAAACTATTAACAGCAGCACATATATATATTTTTTTTAATAAAGATTCAATTCTTCTAATCCTATTTTGAGGCACATTGGTTCCAGGGAGACAAACTTTTCCTCCATTCTTGTTGGATCTTACATGTTTTCATAGCCAAATATTTTCCAACTGTGAATATCAAATACATCCCATCAGTTGATAATATTCCATAACCTGATTTATTCTCTTTAGTACAGGTTATTTTGTGATACTTTACATACTATTATTCAGTACGTTTTATAAAACACTGGTTAAATCTTGAAAAACTAATAAGAAAGAATAAAGAAGGTACAGTTAATCCAAAGTTGCTTTTTGGGTTCCTTCCTGGAAAAAAATATTTTTTGAGCTGAAATTTCTCGTGTGTGGTTTCTGATGCTTGATTTGGAAAATGAACTTTTTAAGGGAAAGAATTTGGCAGATTTATTTCTTCGTGACATAACCAGGAAAAATAGTTTTAATAGTTTAAGAAAAAAATAATTTGCTTTTCTTGGCTTAGAAAAATTTTAAATGGCATTATTTCTAAAATTCATTTATTATAAAAATTCATATTCCACTAGGATGAAAGTCTGCATAGTTAAAATGAGGTCATTTATATGGAATTAAAGCCATATTTTATCTAATTATCATGCTGCATTTTCTTTATCCATTCTTATCCTCAAACATACCATCCTAAAAAATCATATTATTGCAACCACAGTAAACCTTCTTACCCATACTTTACTATTTTTAAACTGAATTTACACATTTGATCTCACATACATTCGAAGTAAAAATCTCTACCTCATACAGCTCAAAGTAGAATATTTACTTCTTGAATTAAATATTAATTTTGTGTTTATTTTAAATATATAAATCCTTTATATTTATATGATATTATGCATACTTTTTATACATATATTTTGTTTTGTTCAATAAGTTTGTCATCCAGACTGTCTAGGAAAATTGGAGTCCTCATAAACTGAAAAAATTATTATTTTTCAGACTTATTTCAGAATATATTCAAGAAAAGAATTATGTACTTACTCTTTTAGATAAAGGAAGAACATTCTAGAGTGCCTTAACCTTTGCACTTTGCTGCTGTGGTTGAATGCTGAAGTCGACAAGTGTAGATAATTAGATTTGAATGCTTGTTTAGCTTGTCCATGCCACAGCAGTCCTATCACTTCCCAGCACATCTTTGTATTCTCTTTATTTTATTTCAGTACATATCCATCTACATCTAACCTTGCAAGTTGAACTTTAAAAAAATTTAATTATTGAAATACATTTCACTTGCTTTGGAGAAATACAACAATTTAAGTCACCTATGAGGAAGATTCATTTTAACCTTTATTTCCTTTACCAATATTTTCTTTGCTTTTATATAAAATTTTAAATACTTCATAATTAAATGATAAATGGATTTACATGGTTTTAATTTATGATATATCACCTGCATCTTTTCAAAAAACAATGAAGCCATTTTAATGATTAGAAACATTTTTATTAAAACAAAGTAGTGCAAATATCTCAACTAATATCCACGATTTCCGTTGAAACATTTAGCTCTAACCCTCCTCACAGTCAATACAAAAGAAGGAAAACAATGTATTTTCTAATTCTTATTGTCTGATTTTAAACAAAAATTTTAAATGAAATTATCACAAGTGTCCATATTACACAAGACATAGAAAAACACTTGATTTAGAACCGGAGCTTCCTGAGGGCAAGACTCTTGTTTTAACTCACCTTCTGTCGCTTAGCACCCAAATATAGCAAATGTTTATTAATGTGCTTTTTTGAATAAAACTGTTCAACTACAGTTAGATTAAAAATTTGCAAATATTTTTTTTCAAGATAATAGTCATTTATATCCACCCTGCTCAAAAGTTCAAGTCACAGAAACCAACTCTAAATCAGACAGACATTTCTTTGAGGGACTCAGTTAATAAGGTTCAGATAAATTCAATTCTTGTGATGTAGTCTGACATAGCTCCCCTGGCCTGATATGCTTATAGCACTTTCTTAGGGCTATTGCTATAGTATCTATCACATTATATGGATTTTACTTGCATTGTATACCTGTGGGAACCATTTTGTAATCATCTCAACATAGCCCTCCTCAAGTGTCTCCAGAATCAACTGTTAAACCTGATATAGAATAGATGCTGATACTTGGTAATAGTTCAATAATTGTTTATTGAAGGAGTCAATGACTTGAGTCTAAAACGCCTTAAAAAGATGGATTGCATAATCTAACGGCCTACCTTTCCCCCAAATCAATTACTTCAGCTGTGCTTCTATTTTGGAATAACATACATTGTTCTCTTGCTGATTATAAAAGTAATATGTGTTAATTTAGAAAATCTGGAAAAAACAAAAATCTAAAAAAAAAAAAAACTATCAGCTCCTAACTCAGAGTTAATGTTAATCTTCTATTTCTCCTATGTGAGTGTGTGTATGGAGTAATATAAATAAAATATTGTTTGTTAAATCTGATTTTAAACTTAATATACCAAAGTATTTTTCTGAAGTCATTAAATGTTCTTCAGAAACATCATTTGGAATGGCTGCAGAGTATGCTAGAATAAGGTTTGTGTCTCGCTTTTGTGACATTTACTTTATTTTTGTTTTTGCTAGGACACTTTAAAAAATGTGAATAATAGCACTATTGCTTGGGCAATAAAGATATTCATAAATTGAAATATAGATTTAGAAATGCAGCTGCATGAAGAAAACATAAATATGACTAATAAATTCTGGGAGGAACTGGCTCTGCTAACAAGGATAATATCTAGAGGCTTTTAATTAAAATAGAATCATTTAAAAATGCACAAAATTTCAAAGAATTCGTAACGGTGAAATACATTAAGCTGACATAAAATCTGAAAAACCATTTTTTTTAAATCAGCAAGACACTTTGTAGGTTTTTAAATTGAATAATCAAATCAAATTTGACACCTCAGGAGAATATCAGTTCTGCTGTCAGAAATCAAAATAGTGATGTATGCTATATTTAGAAAGTAAGTGATAGAATATATTTTTTTTTACTGTATCTTATTATGACAGAAATTAATTAACTTCATGAAATATCATTGACAAGTGAAATTGTAAAGTATTTGCTTTGCTACTTTCCAACCATACTTTTTGTTAATTGGCTAGAAATATAAGTGCCAATCTAATTTTCTTAATGCTGAAGTATAATACTTTAAAAATTAAAAGCACATGGTTCAAAAGTAGATGGAATAAAGGATGTTTAAAATTGATTTTTAAAACCTAGTAAAACTATGTTTTAAAAAACTTCTATTTTAACAAACCAATCCCATTTTCAAGATTACAAAGACACAGATTATTGGTTAATGATACAATTGATGAAATCATCTAGTTTTTAGTTTAAAAAAATAATTAAGCAACTTTATTCTATTGGGCCTATAAAATTTGCTTGGCTTGTCCCCAAATTATGTCAGTACAGTATCTCTAACTGACCTATATTCTTAGTAACTGTTAAACTGCATATTTGTGGAACACTTTGACAGCCCACAGCCTTGAGATAACCTGAGGGAAGGTAGCTTCTTTTGAACAAATATGTCACATACACACACATACACATACATTCCATTGTACTGTATTAGCAAAACTGAAACTATGGTCATTAGCATAATCTCAAAATCTTAAAGAATTTACTTTTTAATGGCAGAATGGTGAATGTAGTTGTTATTGGCTAAATTGTGTCCCCACTAAAATCCCTATGTTGAAGCCCAAACCCCAAGGACCTCAGGATGCGGTTGTATTTAGACATAGGGCCTTTAAGTTAAAAATGAAGCCTTTAGGGTAGCCTCTACTCCAGTCTGACTGGAGGAAGAGATTAAGACACATAGAAAGACTGTGGAGCATTCATGCCCAGAGGTACAACGATGTGAAGAGGCAGCAAGGGAATAGTCATCTGCCTCCAGAACTGTGAGAAAATAAATTCCTATTGCTTAAGCCATCCAGGCTACGGTATTTTGTTATGCTAGCCCTAGCAAACTAACACAGTCACGTATAATATGTTAGGGTAGAATGAATATATTTCAGTATACATACAGAGCCAAAAGACAAAGGTCTATTTTCTTGGACCACTAGACATAGAGTACAATAGCCTCTCTTTCTGATGTTTGACCTTCTTTAGTTTCATCAGAAAAGTGTGGGAGGGGAGCATATTACTGAAAAATGTCAAGGAAAAGTATGAAATTGCTTAATAAGATAATATAACCCTGAACTTAACAATTCACAGAAAACTAGGATAATAGATTCTTTTTATTTTCTTTTTTCTTTTTTTTTAATTGAATGTAAGACTCTTTAAATTCTATAGCACTTTACAATTTTCAAAGGTTTCACACACATGATTTCACATGATCCCATAATAACCCTTTTTCCCTCTATCTCCATATTGCCTCTCCCCACTGGTAACTACCAGTTTTTTTCTCTGTATCTGTGAGTCTGCGTCTTTTTTTTTTATTCACTAGTTTGTTGTATTTTTTAGATTCCACATATAAGAGATATCATACAGTAGTTGTCTTCCTCCAAGTCCATCCATGTTGCTGCACATGGCAGAATTTCATTCTTTTTATGGTTGAGTAGTATATATATACCACATCTTCTTTATCCATTCATCTGTTGTTGAATGCTTAGGCTGCTTCCACACTTTGGCAATTGTAAATAATGCTGCTAGGAACACTGAGGTGCATGTATCTTTTTGAATTAGTGTTTTTGGTTTTTTGGATATATACCCAGGAATGGAATTACTGGGTCATATGGTAGTTCTATTTTTAGTTTTTGAGAAACTTCCATACTGTTTTCCACAGTGGTTGCACCAATTTACATTCCCAGCAATAGTGTACGAGGGTTCCCTTTTCAGATCCTTGCCAACATTTGTTATTTGTGTTCTTTTCTATGACAGCCTTTCTGACCAGTGTGAGGTGATATCTTATTATGTTTTTGATTTGCATTTCCCTGATGATTAGTGACGTTGAGCACCTTTTTATGTGCCTGTTGGCCATCTGCATTTCCTCTTTGGAAAAATGTCTGCTCAGTTCTTCTGCCCATTTTAATTGGGTTGTTTGTTTTTTTTGATGTTGAGTTGTAAGAGCTATTTATCATTTGCAAATATCAGAAGCTGGAGGAATCATGCTCCCCGTCTTCAGAGTATACTACAAAGCTACAGCCATCAAAACAGTGTAGTACTGTTTTGGCACAAAAACAGACACATAGATCAATGGAACAAGATAGAAAGCCCAGAAATAAACCCATGAACTTATGGTCAATTAATCTATGATAAAGGAGGCAAGAATATACAAAGGAGAAAAGACAGTCTCTTTAATAAGTGGTGCTGGGAAAACTGGACAGCTATATGTAAAAGAATGCAATTAGAACCTTCTCTAATACCATATACAAAAATGAACTCAAAATGGATTAAAGACCATCACTTATCACTAAAGGTAGTGATAAGCCTGGATACTATAAAACTCCTAGAGAAAAACATAGGCAGAAGAGTCTTTGACATAAATCACAGCAATATTTTTTTGGATCTGCCTCCTAAAGCAAAGGAAACAAAAGCAAAAAGAGAACAAAACATCAACAAAACAAAAAGAGAAGCTACGGAACAGAATAATAGGCTCTTTTTAATCAAATCAATTTTGCTGTTTTTGACCTCAATCTTGACTGTTACTATAATTACAAATTGTATAAAAATTTACACTTGAGGGAATGAATATTATTCAGGATTTAAAAAGTGCTTTAAATAAAATATAAATAAGGGAAACAATTTTCATGTGGTATTTTATATCTTTAAAAAGGGATACTGGCTGGTCTTATTTGTAGAATTTTAGAGGTAGAAGTGGTATTACAGACCATCTTATCCAATTGCTTCATTTTAGAGGTGAAAAAAGGAATACTCCAAATAGCATAAGTTAGTAGACGAGCCAGGCAAGAAATGAGTCAACAGTGCTTTCATTGCACCAGTGGTCTGCAGTCTGAATTTGACTGTGTACCCCATTAGTAAAAGTTGAGTAAAAGTTGAGCATGTACCTTCTATGTATGTGTTTGTATACTTACTTGTAATTTAACATACGTATAATTATATTAATGTTATATGATTGGTGTAAAATATATACAAAAATAGAAATTCAGAAGAGCATTTACAAACAGGACTTCCAGGTCTGGATAACATGAAGCAGATACACTTATTCCGTAGTTTTCCTGTTACGACTAAAAACCCTGCACACTGTATTAATGAAACAAATGGGGACTCTGAAAAGTAGGGAGAAGACGACAGGCCAACTAGGGATTTTGAGACCTAAGAAATAACACAAAATTAAGTTCACTGTGTTTTATTTTTGCCTTATATGTCTGGACTGGGTGCTAGAGAGGCCAACAGCCTGGAAATACCAACAGATATAAACAAAAAAGCCCTAAGGAAAGCCTGCTTTCTGTAGCCAAAGGACCAGGAAAGGGGAAGCCCAGTAAGACAGAAAACTTTGAAATAATAACTACCTTATTCCAGCCTAACGCCATGGGAAAAACTGTGATCCACACCCATCATCAAAGGCTGAGCAAGAAGCCTAGACTTCAACTCTCATCAACCCCCAGGAACAAGCACCACACCCAGCACACATAAAATACCCCATCATTCTACCCCTGGGATAATATCAGAGAAAGCCAAGTGTGGAGCTTGGACTTTCAATCCTTCTAGGATCTGAATCTCCTATCAGTAGAGAGCACATGGTGAGTCTAGACTTCCACACCCTTTGAATGGTAACGAGGCATCCCTTCCCCTATCGCTAGAGTGGTGCTAGCAGAAGCCTAGTGGAGAGTCTGGAATTCCACACCCACCCAGCAATGAGCTAAGCCTCCTCACTTTAGTGACGATGGAGACAGACCAGGGAATTGGACTTCCACCTCCACCTGACAGTAATTACCTTGCCCCTCCCTCTTCTCACACAGTGTCAGAGGAGACGTGCTAAAATAGAAGATTTAAATAAGATCCAGTGTATACTAATACAATATCCAAAATGTCCAGGATACAACTGAAAATCACTCTCAAAACAAGAATCAGGAAATTCTAACTTGAATGAGAAAAGAAAATCAACAGATAACACCACCAAGATGTCAAAGGTGTTGGAGTTATCTGACAATGATTTTTAAATGAGACATTATAAAAACGTTTCAATGAACAATTACAAACATGCTTGAAACAAAATAAAAAATAGAAAGACTCAAAAATAGAAAGCTTTAACAGAAAAAGAACAACAAAAAGGAAGGAGGAGGATGAGGAGAAATAAAGAAAAGCCAAATGACAATTTTACAACTGAAAGAAACAATAACTGAATATCCAGTAAAATCTCACTGAATGAGCTTAACAGAATGAAAAGGTCAGGGGAAAGAACTGGTGAACTTGAAGATAGAACAATAGAAATCACCCAGTCTAAACCAGAGAAAAAATAAACTGAAACAAATAAATAAATAAACAGAGCCTAAGCTATCCATGGAAAGAGATGAAGCTCCAACATTTATACCATTGGAGTCACACAAGGAGAGAAGAAAGAGGGTGGATCTTAAAAAGTATTCAAAGAGATAATGGTTGAACATTTTCTAAATTTGGCAAAAGATATAAACCTACAAATTCAAGAAGCTGAGTAATCCCTAACAGGATAAACCCAATGAATTCCATACCAAGATACATCATAATCAAACATCTGAAAACTAAAGACAAAGAAAAGATCCTGAAAGCAGCCAGAGAAAAATAACAACTCACCTCTAGAAGAAAAACAATTCAAATGACAGTGGGTTTTCATCAGAAGCCATGGAAGCTAGAAGAAAAAGGCACAATATTGTTTAAGTACTGAAGGAAAAGATCTGTCAACCCAGAGTCCTATGTCCAATGAAAATATCCTTTAGGAAAAAAGGGGAAATAAAGACATTCTCAGATGAAGGGAAACTAAAGAGAATTTTTTGCCAGCAGACCTACCCTAAATGAATGGTTAAGGGAAACTGTTGCAATTGAAAGGAAATAAAAAAGAAAACCTGGAACATAAACAAGGAAGAAAGAGCAAGGGAAAAATAAATACACAGATAAATTCAATAGACTTTTCTCCTCCTCTTGAGGTTTTAAAATAAGATTTGTAATTCAAAGAAACATTATAAAATTATATAAGGTTGTTCTCAGTCTATATAGAGGAAATTGTTAAGGCGATTATATTATAAATGGTGGAAGGTAAGGGGAGTTAAAAGGAGATAAGGTTACTACACTTCACTCAAATGAATAAAAAGTTGATATCAGTATATTGTAGTATGTTATGTATGTATAAAGTAAAACCTAATGCAATCATTAAAAAATATACAAATATATACACTCAAACACACTACCGATAAATCAAAATAAAATTATTTTTTAAAAGTTTAGGTAACACACAGGAAGGCAGGAATAAAAACAGAAAAGAAAAACAGAAGGAATAAACAGAAAATAAGAAATAAAACAGCAAATGTAAACTCTAATACATCAATAATTACCTTAAATATAGATCATCTAAAATATACTAATTAAAAGGCAGAGATTGGCAGGGTGCATTAAAAATCATGACTCAGTATAGGCTTTCTACAAAAATGACTTCAAATATAACACTATAGAAAAATTTAAAGTAAAAGGATGGAAAAGATATCCTATCCAAACATTAATAAAAAGAAAGCATGAGTGACTATATTGATATCAGATAATGTAGACTTCAGAGTGAAAAAATTTCCCAGGGACAGAGAGGGACATTACATAATGATAATAAGGTCAATCCACCAAAAAGACATAGCAATCCTAAATGTAGAGACCCTAAACATCAGAACTGCAAAATGAGTGGGATGGAGGGACTGATAAAAGTAAAAAGAGAAATAGACAAATTCACACTAAGGTAGTTGGAGATGTCAATATCCCACTCTTAACAAATGATAGAACAACTAGGCAGAAAATCAGCAAGTATGTAAAAGAAATAAACAACACCGTCAACCAACAACATTGAATTCACAGTTATAACACACTCTTCTCAACAAGAGCAGAATACACATTCTTTTAAAACACTCATAGGGCATTTATCAAGATACACCATATCCTGGGCCATAAACAAATCTCAACAAACTTAAAAGAAGTGAAATCATACAGAATGTGTTCTCTGATACAATGGAATCAAACTAGAAATCAATTCCAGAACAATGACAGGAAAAATTCACAACACTTGGAAACTAAACAACACACTTCTAAGTAAACAGTGGGCTGAAGAGGAAGTCTTAAGGGAGATCAAGAAATATATTGATCTAAAAGAAAAAAATACAACATCTAACAATTTGTGGGATGCAGCTAAAGCAATGCTGGGAGAGAAATATATAGCACTAAAGGTATCTATTAGAGAAGAGGAAAATCTCAAATCAATAATCTAAATTCCTACCTCAAGAGCCTAGAAAAAGAGGAAAATAAACCCAAGGCAAGCAGAAGGAAGGAAATAATAAAAAGCAGACATTAATAAAATTGAAAACAGAAAAATAGAGAAAATCAATGAAATAAAATCCATTCAGCTTCTTAAAGAGCTGAATTTTATTTTTCAATAAAATGAAAAAAACTCTAGTAAAACTGACAAAAAAAAGGAGAGAAGACACAAATTTCTGATATCAGGAATGAAGCAGGGGATATCACTACAAAACCCTGCAGACCTCAAAATGAGAAAGGAATGCTATAGTGAACTTTACACACATAAATTTGACAACTTAGATGAAGCAGAGCATTTCTTTAAAAGCATAAAAACCAGAACTCACTCAATAATGAATAGGTAATTGAATCATCTTTAACTATTGAGGAAATTACAGTAAATCCATAACTTTAAAAGTTCTTAGATATGACACCAAAAGCCTGACTGTCTCAGTCATTCCAGGCTGCTGTAACAGAATACCATAAACTGGGTGGCTTAAACAGCAGAGATTTATTTCTCATAGTTCTGGAGGCTGGGAAGTTGAAGATCAGGTTGAGTTCTGGTGAGAAAAAATCTAGACAATTAACTGGTAGTACTAATGTTGGTTGTGACAGGGAATGGGGAGAAGGGGACAAGTTATAAGTTAAAGCAGGGAGGGTGGCCAAAGTCAAGCATCTAAGAGAAGCCCTGAAATTTGCTAAAACTTTTGCCCCCCCAAATTAAGAATTCCTATATATTAAAGAGTGAGAAATGGAATGTATTTGTCACATTTTTGCCAACTTCAAATCTAAGATGTAAAAGAAGTTTATCTCAGATCTGGAGACCTCAGGAAGTGGAGGTTTCCTCCACAAGGTAATAAAGCTCACTGTTAGCCATGTTCTCTTTTCTCCTTTTTCTGAGAAGGTACTCTATTCACTTTTTAAATTTATGACTGTGAGCTCATGGATTCTTATTTGTTTACGATATTGAAATATTTTATTATCATTTATTTTGATGCTGAAATTTCCCTGTACTTGGCCAGTGAGCCCTTTCCAGCTGACTTCTGTGTCCTTATGATGTACCCCAATCATTGACTAGTCTTACCTTCTGGCACAAAAAGATATCCCAGGCTCACGTTGTCCTCCATCTTCAGCCCTGGAATCAGTCATTTCCGCAAGAGGCTCTGGTTCCTTTAGTGGAGGATAAGTTACCAGAAACCAAGATCAGGGCCCTGCCTAGTAGTGCCCATTGCTACTGATGGGTCATTCCTTCTAGTCCCTCTCAGCAGATGGAGCTAGGAAATATATGTATGTATATATTTATATATACATGAATGTATGCACATTAATACTTCTATAACTATTTTTATATCCATCTGTATATATTATAAAACAAGGAGTTCACACTGATACTGTATCTCCAACTGTAATCCACTTTTCTAGCATTCAGGGTTTTCTAGCCTTCTCCTTTTCTGAGTTTGTTAATATACTCTTCAACATGAGAAACTTGGTTCCCATCATCCTCAGTATTTTTATTCATTTGCTCAAGTAATTTACCTATTTTTTCAATGTAACCAATCTCTCAACAATGCTGGCCCACCCTCCACCTCCACACAGTACCACCAACACCATTCTGTGTCCTTGGTCATTAAGCCTGCTGGCCTGTATCTCTGTGGACCCTCCCACCCCTCTTCATTGCCTGCAATCATACTTGCAAAGCTTGCTGGCTCATGCCCTCACCCTCTCCCCCTTCCTCAAGTTTCACATCCTTATCACTGGCCTGTACTTACATGTGGCTCCACTCTCTCTTACTGCCCCATATCCCCAGCTACTGTGTAACTTCAGCAATTTCATTGCTCTTCCTTCTTTCCAAATGTTTAACATTTCCTTCTGGTATCATTTCCCTTCTATCTAAAGAGCTTCCTTTAGCAATTCTTTTAGAGCAAGTCTACTGCCCACATTTGAATTTTCTTAGTCTTCCTTCACAGGAGACTATCTTTATTTACCTTAATTCCTGAAGGACATTTTCACTAGATACACAAGTCTGGCTTGACAGATGGGGCAGTGTGAGTCATTGCTCCTCTTCTGCCTGAGTGGTGTCAGTGAAGGCCAGCAAGAAGCTGAATGTACACATCCAGCCAACCCTTGGGCTATACCTCACCAGGGGATTATCTTCTAAAAGAAGATTAGATAGTATCCAATATGGCCAGGATACAACAGAAAATCACTCATCATGCCAGGAAAATCACATGAATGAGAAAAAATGATCCACAGATTCCAATACTGAGGAGAATCAGATACTGGAATTATCTGACAAGAATTTTAAAGCAACCATTATAAAAATGTTTCAACAAGCTATTATAAATTTTGTTGGAACAAATGAAAAGACAGACAATCTCAGCAAAGAAATAAATGTTATTTTAAAAACCCCATGGAAAGTATAGAACTGAAGAATGCAATATCAGAAGTAAAAACTTACTTGAAGGGCTCAGTAGTAGAGTGGAGATCAGAGAGGCTAGAATCAGTGGACCTGAGGACAGATCAAGAGAATTTATGTTGAACAACAAAGAGAAGATAGACTGAAGAAATAATAAAGTTTCAGAGACTGATGGGACAATACAAAAGAGCTACTATTTGAATCATCCGATTTCCAGAAAGAGACAATGGAACTAAAAAAGTATTCAAAGAAATAATGGCTGAAAATTTCCAAAACTTGGTGAAATACATAAAACTACAGATTCAAGAAGCTGAACTCCAGATAAGATAAAACCAAAGAATTTCATACCAAGACATATCATAATTAAACTTCTGAAAAGTAAAGGCAAAGAAAATATTTTGAAAGCACCCAGAGAGAAATGACACTTTACCTTTGGGGAAAAACAATTCAAATGACAGTAAATTTTCCATCAAAAACCAAGGAGGCCATAAGGAAATGGTACATCATTTTTAAAGTACTGAAAGTTTTCCTTCAATTGAGCATTGTAACGCAATTGTGGGAATTCTTTCACAATGTATACAACTGTCAAATCATTACATTGTTCACTTTAAATATTTTATAATTTTGTCAATTATACCTCACTAAAGCTGAAAAAAAAAAGAAAGGCAAACTAACAAAAACAGGGTGGTATGTGTTGTCAAAATATCATTCACGAATGAAGGGGGAGTGGGGACAGTCTCAGAAAAAAGAAAAAATAGAATTTGTTTCCACTAACTCTACCTGTAAAAAATGGCTATGGGGAGTTCTCTGAAAAGAAAGGACATTGTAACTGAAGTCTCAAAACTTCAGAACAGAAAGAACACCAGAATGGAAAAAAGAAAGGTCAGTGTAATAGAATATATTACTTGAGGCTTGAGTCATGAGTTTCTTAAATCATACTTTATGGTTGAAGCAAAAATTATAAGACTATATGATGTGGTACTCGATGAATATAGGGGAAATACTTGAGACAATTATATTTTAAAACTTGAGAGAAGAGAGGAACCTAAATGGAAGTAAGTCTTGCACACTGCCCTCAGAGTGGTAAAATGTCAATAACAGTAGACTGTGTTAAGTTATGTATGTATATACTATCTAGAGAAATAACTAAAAATTATACAAACCATATATTAATAAACACCAAAGTAAATCCAGATGGAGTCCTCAAAAATGTTCAAGTAACTCACAGGAAGATAATGAAAGAAAGCAGAAGGATGAAAAACGGAAAAAGAAAGACAACAAATAATAAAATGGAAAATTTAGTCCCTAACATGTCAAAAGTTACATTAAATATAAATGGTCTAGGGCTTCCCTGGTGTGCAGTGGTTGAGAGTCTGCCTGCCAATGCAGGGGACACGGGTTCGTGCCCCTGTCCGGGAAGATCCCCCATGCTGCCGAGCGGCTGGGCCCGTGAGCCATGGCCGCTGGGCCTGTGCGTCCGGAGCCTGTGCTCCGCAATGGGAGAGGCCACAACAGTGAGAGGCCCGTGTACCGCAAAAAAAAAAAAAAAAAAAAAAAAAAAAAAAAAATATATATATATATATATATATATATATATATATAAATGGTCTAAATATACCAATTAAAAACCAGACACTGGCAATCATTTGCACCCACATAAGTCTTCAATTAAGTAAGGACAGTCTCTGGAGAGCATCCATTTTCTTCTGGTGATTGTGGCATTGGCAGTGCCATAGGCAGTTTCTCCCTTGGGACTGTTTTTAAAGCAGTTCAGAAGTTGGCAGTAGACTATGGGTAATGTTCTGGTGAGGCTATCCTGTTTCTTCCTCTAGGCCTCTCAATGACTAAAAAAGCTACCTAGTATCTTTAATAAATGCCTTTTCTGCTTAAATTAAATGGAATGAATGTTGTTGCTTGCAACTAAGATTCTTAACAATAGAATACTTTGTATCAGAAGTGCAAGGAACCCTCAAGGAAATGGATATCTGGGATTCATTATCTGGCAAGTTGAGAGTGAAAGCTCTGAGTCCAGTGAGTCTTAGAGAGAAGAGCACTGGTACCCAGTGCATACTGTAATGAAACAGTTGCTTATTTTATCATCTGTGCTATTGGTCCCCTGGAAGAAAGTGACTATTAAAGGCAAGGAATGGGAAGAATGAATGGTCACTGCCTTAGAACAGTATAATGGGCATGAAGAATGCAAGAGCTTCAGGGTGAGTCAACTACTTCTAAATGTGCTCTTCCAAAGAAAGGAAATGACAAGCTTACAGTTTAAAATTTTCAACTCAAGAAAGTAAAAAAGCCAGGGTGACAAAATGATTACCCTAAAATTAGCTCTCAACTCTGCAGGACTGATGGAACTAATAATTAGATGCACAGTCTAATCCTGTGGCTTATGAATTACGTCTGTTGAATTCAGTTGGTATCATGTCTCTTGTTGAAAGTTAAGACATTGAAATCCCAATCCTAACTGGAACAAATGGGAAAACCCTGAAAACTCAGAGCATCTTGAATACTTTAAGTTACTAAACATCCCTTACTGGAAGAAATAGCTTTTTCACCACTGTTTAATGAGCTTTTCCTGCTCTCTTTGAAAATTATGTAGGCACATTGCCTGGGGCAGTTACCTTGCAAGGTGGTGTAACTTTCCTCACAACCTATTCCTGATACCCTTCAATGCCTTAGGCTCATAACTAGTGTCAGAGTATAGCATGCTCCAAGATGACACTGCAAAATCAAACCCATGAATAAAAAGCTTATACACCAAAAAGAATGTCGTATATTGCCAAATTATATTGCCAAAGACCTGCAGGAGTATATGTGGGAATGGATTCTGAGATTCTGAATCAGAACAAATGGAATATAATTATCTATTGAGGCAAAATTTTAGATATGGGTTTAGAAAAAGGAAAGTATGAGATTAAAAAAAAAACTGACAAAAGACACAACCATCTTTGAAAAGTATGCAGTGTCTATTCTCTGCAAGCTTAAAACAATGGTGAGAGATGCTACCATTAATATGAGCCTCATTAGTAGCACTTAACCCACATAGTGATAATCAGAGTCATCTGACACACATCACTTTGCCTTGCTAATTGATTAGGAGGTCCTCAGCTCTGAAAAAGTTATGCACTCACTAAAGTCCCCCTTTATCTGTATAAGCAAGACAAACAAACAAACAACATCAACAACTCCATCCAGAAAACAGAGTCCAGAATTGAGCCTCCATGCCATGGCTCCCTCAGTCAATTCACAGCACAGAATTTCTTAATGCAGAGTAGGCTGGGAATTCTTGAGGATGAACCCTATGACAACACTGTCAGATTGGGTTCCTTCAGAAGTAGACTTGAAGTGAGGATTCCTGCCCAAGTGACGTATTTAAAAAGTGCTCCTAAGAGAAGCCAGGAAGGGAGTTGGGAGGCTGGACCTGGAAGAGGAACAGCCTCAGCCTGACCCTGAGGGATCTCTGGAGCATAAACTGGACCTCAGAGTTTGTTCCAACTCAGGGCAAGGGAGATGAGCTTCAGCTCCCTCAAAAATAAAGGTTTGTATCACCGTACAAGGTAAGGAACCGTAACCAACTAAGATTTGGTTGAGGGAAAAGGGAACTTGGAATGTGTAGTGAAAGCAGAGTTGTAAATATCAACTACAGCCTTATGATTAGTTTCAAAAAAGGAGGATGCTTGCAGACACATTTTATTTTTTGATGGTCATATATAAACTTATAACATTTCCATGCCCCACCTTTCCCAATGTTATTATATTTTAGTCCATAAGTTAGAAAGTACATCAAGACCGAATTGTGAATATGGTATTCCTCACTTTTCCGAGGGATACCTTCCAAGACCCCCAGTGGATGCCTGAAACTGCAGATAGTATTGCACCCTATACATACTATTTTTTTTCCTCTCCATACATATACATCAACGATAAAGTTTAATTTCTAAGTTAGGCACAGTAAGAGAGTAACAACAATAACAATATAGAACAATTATAACAATATACTGTAATAAAAGTTATGTCAGTGTGGTCTCTCTCAAAATATCTTATACAAATTTAATGCCTTTTCCATCTTAATGAAAGACTTATCATGAACTGTAGCTGTAACTTTTGAGTTTGAGGTGTTAACAGCAAGATTAGCATAAATTTCTTCTTCACAATTTCATGGATAAAAGGTTTGTTCTTACCATAGGTCTTAGGAAACTCAGCATACGATTTTTTTTCTTTCCTTACTAATTCAAGAAGTTCACCTTTTCACTTAAAGGAAGCACTTAACAGCTTCTCTTTGGCATGTCCAAATTGCCAGCATCACTATTCTTGCAGTTTGGGGCCCTTATTAAGTAAAATTAGGGTTAACTGGACATAGGCATTGTGATACCAAACTGGAGAAGGCTACTAAGTGACTAATAGGTCAGATACACTGGACAAAGTGATGGTTCACATTGTGGGCAGGACGGATCGGGATGGCATGAGACCTCATGACACTACTCAGAATGGCATTTGATTTTAAACTTATAAATTGTTTATTTCTAGAATTTTCCATTTAATATATTAGGACTGAGGTTGACCATGGATAACAGAAACTGTGAAAAGTGCAGCTGAGGTTAAGGGGGGGACTGCTGTACACCAGAGGAGGAAAGGACATTACCTAAATCTCCAACTTGGAGCTGGATTGAGAAGAATTTGGGTAGTCCTTTCAGGAAAAGAGTAAGAATATTTAAAGTATAATCGATATTTACAGAATATCAGGTTGGAGAATATTGCTGCTGTGTTCTTTATAAGTTTAATATGGTAGAAAAAATGTACACTGATGTTTGTCAACTGAAAGATGGACTGAGATAGATATTTCTCATATATGTCTGCTTTCAAATAAATTTTAAACACCCACTTTGCATTTTGATATTTTGCCACAATCTTAGCCTTTTTTTTTTTTTTAATCCTAAAGGTCCTAGGGAATCTAATAGCTAGGGTGGGACACATGGCCATGGTTCCATCGATCAGAAACATTCATGGAAGACAATGATTCAGAAGTGAACTATCTGAAAAGTCTGTGTGGTGATTTTTTTTCTTACTGCAGGTAGTGCTATCATTCTTCAGATATTGGTGACAGATTTCTCATCAGGGTGTGTTCCTCTGGGTGTGTTCTCTCTGGGTGTGTTCCTGTTCATTGTTTCTGGGAGCTTGCATAGTTTCTTTATCTCTTCCTCCTTTCCTTCAAGTCTTTTCTGTAAATTAGCTGGAGTGGATTCTCTTGTTTGCAGTTAAGAACTTTAATAATACCCTATAAAATACATACTTTTTTGGAGCTCGTCTTCAAGAACATGTGGTATTGAATGGGAGAAATAAAGGACTTCTAAAACCTCTCCTTTGTTTGATCTTTTCTGTAGCACTCTCTAAATTCATTTCTTTAATTGCTAATCTTATATAAAATGAGATTTCAGAGGTATCCACAACTTTTTCCCTGTGGGGCTTTTTTGGAGGAAAGGTAAGATGGAATACTCTCTGTCTTTCTTGGCATTGCTTGTTTTTCCAAGTAAATATTAGACTGCAATGTGAAGTCCCAGCTAGAGCAATCATCACCTCCTTTAGCCTTCTTGTAATGCATATAGGAAGAATGGAGGAAGCAAAAACATTACAGAAAATGCAAACAAATTGGCTTTTAAAAATAACAACTTAGGAAAATTTTTGTAAATCCACTAAGTGTGATATGGAATCAGGTCATATAATCATAGAATAAAGAAAATAAAGGGAAAGAGAAGAACTCCAGAGAACAGAGGAAGCTGACTGACCCACTGCAGCAGATTAAAGAAGGCCACAAATTCTTTGACAAGTCTCTCATTGCTTTTATTAGTAAAGTATGGTGGAAATGATGCTATGCCGCATTTGGGCCTAGCCTTTAAGAGAACTCTATTTCCATTTCCCTACCTCTTGGTGCCTCAAGTTACTCTGTAAGAAGTCTGCCTATCTGAAGCCATCATGCTATGAGGAAGTCCAAAATAGCCATATGAAGAGGCAGTGGATCATGAGAGAGAGAGGTTGAAATTCTGGCTTGGTGTCTAGCTATTTCAGCTCCCAACCATTAAAGTCTCAGTGTCATTCAGGATGAGGCCCTAGACCAATAGGCACATGAAAAGATAGTCATCATCGCTAATTACTAGAGAAATGCAAGTCAAAACTACAATGAGATATCACCTCACACCAGTCAGAATGGCCATCATTAAAAAGTCTACAAATAACAAATGCTGGAGAGGATGTGGAGAAAAGGCAACCCTCTTACATTGTTGGTGGGAATGTAAATTGGTGGAGTCACTATGAATAACAGTATGGAGGTTCCTCACAAAAATAAAAATAGAGTTGCTGTATGATCCAGCAATCCCACTCCTGGGCATATACCCAGACAAAACTATAATTTGAAAAGATAATGCACCCCTATATTCACAGCAGCACTATTCACAATAGCCAAGACATGGCAACAACCTGAATGTCCATTGACAGATGAATGGATAAAGAAGATGTGGTATATATACACAATGATCCCTATTACTCAGCCATAAAAAAAGAATGAAATAATGCCATTTGCAGCAACATGGATGAACTTAGAGACCATCATACTAACTGAAGTAAGTCAGACAAAGACAAGTACCACATGATATCACTTACATGTGGGATCTAAAATATGACACAAACATATCTACAAAACAGAAACAGACTCACAGACATAGAGAACAAACTTGTGATTGCCAAGCGGGGATGGGTGGGAAGGGAAGGATTGGGAGTTTGGGATTAGCAGATGCAAACTAGTATATATAGGATGGATAAACAACAAGGTCCTACTGTATAGCACAGGGAACTATATTCAATATCCTGTGATAAACCATAATGGAAAAGAATAAAGAACATGTATATATGTATAACTGAATCACTTTGCTGTACAGCAGAAATTAACACAACATTGCATATTAACTATACTTCAATAAAATTAAGTTTAAAAAAAATGAGGCTCTAGACATCATGGTTGAGAAGAAAACCACCTCTTTTGTGCCTGTCCAAAATCCTGACCCACAGAATCATGAAATAAAATAACAACAAATTGGGGTTTTTTTATCACCAAGTTTTGGAGCAGTTTGTTATGCAGCAACAGGTAACCAGAACACCATGCCATCTTCATTTATTTTTTCAGTAATTTATATAGGCTAAGTACTATTTGGTATATCAATCTCTGAGCTTAGAATATATTGGAATAAATTCCTCTTCAAGTGGCTTTTTTTCCCATTTTGTGAATAACAAAAATGTTTCAAATATCACCAAAGTCGACTGTTTGCAGTTAATAATGGAAAAGGGTAAATAAGGACAGAAATTTGGAGTTTGGAGGAAGAAAAGTTGGAACAAGTCAAGGGGTTCCTTTAGTGATTTGTAGAAACTCTTTCCCCAGAGACAAGCAAGAAGAGTTGCTAGTGACAGTGGAGAGACATGGCAAGAGTGCCTTTTAGTCCAAGGGACACAAAGGAGCACTGAATAGAGGATGATGGTTAAGGTAGAATGAACCATGAGGTGCACAACCAGGGGAGTTAAAGCAAACAAATAAACAATCAAACAGCAATAGGATGAAGAGTTACCTGCAAAGATTAACCAAAAAATAAGTGCTGTGATCTTTTCTGACCTGATTAAAATCTTTTCATGAATGAAAACACAAATGCAGTCCCCAAATTCCAGATGTGTTTGAGAATTTAAATTATTTTTGAAATTTAGAAAGCAATGCAATACATCTACTATGTATTTCTTAATAAGCCCATCTAGGTCTACGGCCACACTCTGTAATCAAACATGCTAATATTTTTGTATTTTGTAACAAAACGTACAAAAACGGATAAAAACACAAATAGCTTCATGTCAAGTTGTGCCATCTAATGAGTTGGTCTAGGTTGGATTCTGGCTCTAAATGAGTCATGAAAAGTGTTCTGTTTTCAAAGTTTTTTGAATTTTATAAATGTGGACAAAATATTGTTCACCTGTAATAGACGGCTTGTGGCTGAAGATCCATGATGTCTAAAAGAAAATATACTTTGGCTTGGGGAAAAAAAAACTATTGTACTTAAGATCAAGTTAACAAAAAATATGTTGGACTGCTTTGCAAATAACCTGAGGGTTAGCATTCATGATTGATATTATCCTAATGTGAAATCTAAAATTATTTCTATCAATAAAGTATTAAAGTTATGTATAACAAAATTATATCCAGCCTTCAGTCAACTTTGAAGTGTTACTGGACACAACAAAAAATTTAAGGAAACTATATAATTTAGATCACCCCCTAAGAGTTTACTATCATAGAATTTGGACCCTAATACTGAAACTGAGCAGGACCCTGTGGGGCTCCTGGGCATGGAAGCCTTTCTGTGTCTCTCTTTTCTTGTTTGTAGGAAATAGATTCCAGCCTCCATGAACTTCCCTGGGTTCCAAATGGCAGATTTGAACAGTTGCTCATCAGGGAAGGAAGGGGATGCAGAGACAAGGGAGGAACAGCCAAGAAACAATAGTGCAGCCTTGGGGCAGGGTCCTGGTTCCCCCTCCAGGGATACACATAACAATATCTTTGAGCTCTCTACAGAAGTAAAACCCCCAACAGATGGACGATGTTAGCATTCTTCATTCCAGAGAAGGTCACAGTTTGATAACCTTGAGAAGCTCATTAGGAGACCACCTAAGGCCAGATTAAAGGAACCAGAGAAGCTCATCAGGAGACCACCTGAGACCAGACTAAAGGAGTGCAGGCCCTGCACACACTCTGATCCTTATCAGCAACTCAGCCCTTGAACCACTGCTATAAAACTCCTCACCAAATCCTCCTGGGTTGGGACACACAGTTTTTGAGTCATGAGCCTGCTGTGTCCCCCTTTGCTTGGCAAAGCAGTAAAGCTATTCTTCTCTACTTCACCCAAAGCTCTGTCTCTGATATTCGATTTGGCACCAGTGCACAAAGGTCGAGTTTTTGGCATCGATACTTTTGGACTAAGTAAGATAAACAAAACAAAGGAGAGAGACATAAGATATAGTGAACCTCTGACTTCTATTATTGTGAGAGTAAATATAGTAATAAAATCTTATATTTGCTCATCAACTTAGACTCTTAGATGTGTTTCAATTCTACATGAATAATATGCAATTATAATTCTCATTCAATTCAAAGTTTGTGACAATCCACAGAAGTATTAAGTACCTTACTATAGCTCTTAGCCCCATGATAAAACTGTGGGGAATATAAAATAAATATATTGGTCCCTTATTCTTAACACATTGAAATAATTAAGTAATATTATGGGGTAGGTAAATGTTGAATGAAGAAAATCAGAGCCAGCATATTGGGCTGCTGGGCAGAGACGGCATCATCTTCCCTTTTTAGAGAAAGAAATAAACTTATACAAAGCTATATAACACACTATTATCAAAATCAGTTTCCTTTTCCTCTGGCTGGGCCTCTGTCCACTCCCCTATCCTGCCTCCAGGGAAGTCTTTGAAAAGCGACTTGGGAGGTGAGTCAAGGACTGATTTGAAAAATTGTTGTCCCAGGCCAAGAAAAACATTGAGAAAAAGGGATTCAGTGGACAGGGTTCCCACTAGAATAATTTTTCTGACCAGAATCGTCTCTGGAACAATTCTCATGATCATGTTTTAATCTTCCAAAAAAAAAAGTCATGCTCCACCTGTAGTGTTTAAGGTTGCAAAATAAACTCTGATATGACAGGCACCATATTTCATTTATTCTGTGTATAAGTGAAGCGCTATCTAAAAACTGCCAGAGCAAGGTCAATGCTTTCTCCTATGAAGTCCTTAGGCCGAAAGCTTATCTTCTAAGTTTTTGGACATAAGTCTTCATGTCTGACTTTTAAAGTTAATTTTGTAGAGAGCCCTGAATGATAAATTACTACATTCCAAGGTCAGCCTTGTTTTCACTTTAAAGAGCTACCAAAGACTATAACACAATCCTGCAGCTAATGCTTCAGAAGCTGCTACTTGCAATAAAGTTAAATAATAAAAAGGAGATGCATTTGTTTAAATGATCAAATCATTTAAAAGGTGATCTTTTATCATGTTTACTTACTTGTACCACAAATATTTGAAAAATAAAAATTTTAAAGACATCTTACTACTTTAAAGTTTTACCAGTAACTCTTATTTGGCAAATTTCCTTTACTCATCATCTACCAGCAGTATAGGATTACTTTTTGTGCCCTTTTTTATATATTTAAATTTTGAATTTTTCTCCTTACACTTCATTCATCCTTTACTCAATCTCATTAAGTGCTTTCATTCCTTCACTTGCATAGAAACATGATTACTTTTGTATGTGTGTTTGTTCAGAAGGTCCTTATTTGGATTTGCCTAATGTTTCAGACACAACTGTTCACCTCACTGCAAGTTCCTGGGGATGAAGAATAAATTTCTCCTCTGATGATTCATATATGATTAAAAATACAAAATACAAAAATACAAACATTAAAAACAGGTTTTTAATTTTGTAACACTGACTTGACTATTCTCATACCTCAATGTTTTAACCACTGCCACTTTACAAATATGTTTTAATATCAGTAAGGCAATTTCCTTCTCAATATTCTTTTATTTATATTTTTTCTTGCAATATTTGTTCATGTATTCTTCCAGAAGCACCACAGAAGTACTTTAAGATTGTTTATAAGTTCTGTTAAGAATTTTATTTGAATTAACTTTAGTATATAAATTAATTTGGGGGGAATTTATATTTTTACCATACTGAATCTTACCAAAAAACCCAGTAGAAAATAAATGCCTATCTATTTAATCTTTTGCTTTGTAATATTTTCTAGTTTGCTCTTGTTTTCATAAAAATTATGTGGTTTCTTTGTTGTTGCTGTGTTAATAGCTAACATGTTCTTAGGGCACTGACATGATAATCCCATTAACTCCAACTAGATTTTTGTCTTTCCCAATATCTATACCACTTATTTTCTCTTTCTTGTTCTCTTACTGTGTCCTTCTTTCTCTTCCTCTCCTTCCTTCTCTCCCTCCCTCTCCTCCTTCTTTCCCTCATTTTTGGTTTGTTTCATAGTATTAGTTTGAATTCCAGGAAAAAAAATGTAAATAAATGGAAGTAGTGATGCCAGGCCACCTCACTCCTAAATTTAACTTTAATAGAAATGCTCCATTAAGTATAAGACCAGCAGTTAGTTAGAAATTCTTGATAATGTTGATAACTTATCTTTCCAGTTTAGTAAAATTTTTTTCAACATTGTTCTTCTTTGACTTAATAATACAAAGGCAGTAGTTTTTCTCCCATTAATCTATCCTTTCCTTCATTAATCATTTTGAAGTATATTTAAATTTGTTGAACATTTTACTTAGGACTTCTGAATTGATATCCATAAGTGAATATATTAATTATCTTTTCCTAATTTCTTTAGATGGTTGTGTTCTCTTTCTACCTTTTTAAGCATATGTATAATCTATTTTAATTCTTATTGGTTATAATAGAAACATTTAAGGATCCCTTCAAGTTTGACTTTGTACCTATGAGTTTTCATACATAGTATATTCATTTAAATTAAATTCTGAATCAGTGCTTCTCAAAATTTTAAGTCCTATCTCTTCAACAAATATGAAAATCTTACACTTACACATTTTATTTGAATTCCAAAACAAATGAAATAAAACCCCTCCCTCTATTGTGAATTCCTGTCTTAAATACTTTGTAATTTAAGCACTAGGGTAATTTTTCGTTTTCAGGTTGCTACGTTTAAACTTGTAAACATTATGTTTTATATTTATAGCAATGTAGTCAGAATATATGGATTGTATTATGTATTTTACGGCTTACTTTAATGTTAGGTTGTGTGAACGTTCCATGGATTCTGAAAAGAGGGTGTTCTCAATTGCAGGACAAAATGACACATCTGCAATTTCTGAAATCAAATTTTCTAATCATATTATTCACATCTGTACCTTTATTCATGCTTTGCTTTAATTTGTCAAAGATTCATAGAGTAATGTGGTCTCCTACTTCTACTGCCTTTTTAATCAATGAATCCTTATATTCCTAGGACATTTTGCTTTACATATTTTTATGTCTTCTGCACTTAAAGGTCCATAGCTAACGTCCTCATTGTGGGCTGTGTATTTTTCAATATTTGTTTGTTGTTTCTTTGTTTTGCCTTGAACTCTACTCAAACTAAAAAAAGTACTTTTTAAAAGTTTGTACTATTTGATGTATTTCTCCACCTTTAAAAAAAACCAAACTCTCAGTTTCTATAATAGGGAGTTATCTATTAATTCTATTACTTGGAACCATCTTGGCCCAGAGGCCAAAATATGTGAATTATATATCTATGGAGGTAGCTGTAGGAAAAAGCATGTAATTGTATCTATATTAATTTTTTATTCCATATGAAAATCTTTCTCCTTATTGGGAGGTTTAAACCCTTATAAATTTTTAGACATGACTTATTTGCATATCTCCTTGGTCAGCTTGAACTTTACAACCTTCTTCCTTTTGGGTACCGCATTCATGTACTGCTCCTTGTCTGCATAATCTATTATTTTTTGACCCAGATGATTTATTAAAATATTATCTTCAGGGCTTCCGTGGTGGCGCAGTGGTTGAGAGTCCGCCTGCTGATGCAGGGGACACGGGTTCGTGCCCCAGTCCGGGAAGATCCCATATGCCGCGGAGTGGCTGGGCCCAAGAGCCATGGCCGCTGAGCCCGCGCGTCCGGAGCCTGTGCTCCGCAATGGGAGAGGCGACAACAGTGAGAGGCCTGCGTAGCGCAAAAAAAAAAACAAAAACAAAAAACTTTATATTACATAGCTTCTTTTTCAATATTCATTTTTGATACTAGTTTTGTAATGAAATTTTGATTCTTTTAGACTATTTTTCTATTTTTGCCTTGTTTCATTCTTGTCATTTTATATAAATTCTTATAAGTTCCCTCTTCTTGAGCTGTTAATTTTGCTTCATTTCTCAGTTGAATTATGTACATTTGGGGTAATATTTTTTCCTTAAAATATGTGAAATTTCCAGATTTCTTGTTTATTTCAGAATGTTTCTCTGCTGCCTTAACTGGGTAACATTCTTGAGCTTTAACCTCTCTTTGAATCAGAGGGCATACATTTCAGAATGTTAAAAGGGCCTCCTCACTTTGGGGGGCACCGACTGTTTCATGACCTCTAGACATGCCCCAGTGAAAAGCCTAGATTGCCTTTCTTCTAACTGCCCCATTTGTAGGTCTAGATTCAATTACCATCCAATTGAGGTTTCAACAGCCTTTAACACAGTTACTCCTCCTAACCTCTTGAAGAATCTTCTTGGTGACCTCAATGAGAGCAGTTTTCAGTAAAGTGGTAGAAGTAGAACCAGGTTTGTAAGGGGGTAAAGAGAGAATAAATATTGAGGAAAAAGTCAACCAATATAGATATTCTTTCAAGAAGGCTGGTTGGAGAAGGGAACGAGAGAGGAGCAGTAGTAGCTAGAGAGGAAACTGGTTGTGGAAAGCTATTTTCAGAATGAAGGAGGCTTATACATGCCTGAAGGAAGAGAGAAAGGAGCTCTTGGAGCAGAATAGGTTGAAAATGCCCAAGAATGGGGACTATTGTGTGAGGCAATACCTCAGAGAGGACCAAAGAGGTTAGGGTCAGTATACAATTACCAAATATATGCTTTGAGATGCCGAGGGTATGATTTTTCACAAAAGTCTGTCTTTTTGTAAGTCTCTAGAGTAAACTGGCAAACCCCATCCCTCAGAATTTCTAAATTTAAAACAGGGTTTACTTTTTTTAGTCAGACTTTCCCAAAGGAATAATAATAAAAAAAATGCCTAAAATTTTGTGATGAGAATAAAATAACGACAAGTTAGTTTTGTTCACCTGCTGATTTCTGGTGTGTTTTGATGACTTTATTCTCATCTCTGATTATTAACCATGAGCATGAGAGCCTTGAATCCAGAAATGATCCTGATATATTCTCTGCCATTTAACTTGGTAATTAAAGAGAATTACCATTATACTGACAGAAACTAACAGACATTGTTTTTATTCTGTACATTTTTCTGTTAAAAAAATGTTCGTTGATCAACGGTGCACTTGGTAATCTGTAGAACATTTTTCTTTTAATGTGTCCTCTTTATCTCAGACCCTGTTACTAAAGGATTTTGGGGTCTCTGTATTTTAGTTGATTTAAAATCATTTTCCTTAACGGTTGGTGTATGTGCATGTGTTTATGTAGACAGACACAACTCTTCTCCTATGATGAAAGTAATGGTGTAAAGAAAAAACATTTATTGGATGTGGATTGGCATAACACCTGCTGTTTATACACATCAACACTGAAAATAGAAATGCATAGACTGATGAGCCAGATATTAATCAAGTTAGAATTAGCACCAGGTCTTACATGCATTACTCCCCAAATGTTGGAGTAAATGGCTTATTCTGTACTGCCACATTTTCAAATTTGCATATGCTAATATTTGGATTATTATGCATGCTTTAATAATGGATTAGAAAGCTAAGTTAAAAGAAACTACTATTTCAACAATTCTTTTAAATAAATATTAATATTCTAGTGCATTTGGAAAAAAAGATAGAATTGAAGCCATATGATCTTAGAGGGAATCATTCTTAATTACTTTCAGAAATATGAATAGTAATGGGTTTTCAATTTAAATAGACATAAAGTTGTTAGAAACAAATTTTCTGACTAAATCAGGTGGACTTTTCCATATGTACTTAAGAGGCTATCTGGCACCAAGCAATAAGCAAGGCAGTCTTTCTGGAAATTGGTTTGTATTGCTGATGCTAAGTTAAATAATGTGACTTAATGAATTGATTTAATATATTTACTTCAATCAAGGATTAACAGATAAAGAGATTCATTTAAAAGTATACATAACTAAGTTTATATGGCTCAAATGGACACAATCAATGACTTAAATTTTTCGAATTACTTGACTAGGACATAGGGAAATAAAAAATAATCTAGCTATGATATTCTGTCAATAAATTCAAGAATTATTTAATCTTTAGTTTTTAGTTTTCCTTTAGTTTTTAGTTTTCAAGAATTCACTTAATCTTTAGTTTTTAGCCCCTAAGTATCCCCAAAGATCCTTTGCAAGTTAAATGAGATAGGCATAGACTATAATGGAAATAAGTTAAAATAATCACAAGCTTATTATAAAAAAGTTTAGACTAGAAATCATAGGCTTTACCCCATCAGAAAAATAAACAAAGGCAAAGACAATGAACAAAACAAAAGCATGAATCGGGTGCAGTTTTCCGACAACTAGAGCAGATTAAACAAAGCATGTTTATTTTTGTAAGCATTTTCACAGCTCAAACAACCTAAATTTAAAAGGATCATAGAACCTTCTTACAAAGTAAAAATGCAGACTCTAAATGATGACTAACTTGTGGAAACCTAAATAAGGAAACTGAGACTGAATATGTTATGGGACCAATAAATTAAGGCTCAAGGAGAGGAAACTGGCCTGAAATTTCTGCTGCTGAATTTAAAAAATACATATATAGATAGATAGAAAAAATTTCCTCTTCTTTTGCTAGTTTATAAGACTGAATTTTAATAAAAAGATGAAAGATAAATTTATGCAAGGCTAGCATCACTATATATCTGGAACTCGACAGACAAAAGTGACAGTGACTGTTTAACGCCCCCCACCTGCTGTCAAACTCTAATTTTCTAATTTCCTGGTAAATGAATGAATTGTGGCCATCTATCAGTAGATTTCATGGATAGTTCTGTTCATGTGAAAAGCACTGAATTCTGAAGGGGCAGAGCTGCTGGCAGGTGACACATCAGACTCTAACATCCACACGCGTTATATACTAAGAGAAAGAACAAAGTTACTCTGATGTGTTCAGTGACCATGTGAAACTGGATCCTCACAATGCCAAGAAAGACCTTGCGCTTTCTTTTCTTTATTAATTTTTTGTTGACTAATTAGATTTGTTGGTTTGTTCATGACAGCTGTGGAGTATGCTCCAGAGAGGCCAGGCAAACATCCCTGCCTGTGTTATCTGAGTAGCCGGGAGACAGGAGAGTGGGTCTAAGTCCTAACTCTCAGGTCTGTGTGACTTTCATCAAATCAGTGTATCTAACTGAGATCCACGTTCTCTATTTATAAATGAAACCCATCATCTAGATTACTTCTAAGGTGGTGTTTCCCAATCTAAAGTTTTCTAAATTGATAAAGGCATTTCAACTGACACAAATGCAGGGTAAGAGCATGGGTTTTAGAAAGCTAAGAGGATATTTGGAACACCTTCAAGGTTCATGTAGGCAGAAATATTTGTATTCTGCAACTTGCTGAATTTTTCAGATATTTACAGCATCAAGTCAAGTAAATTTTAAAAATGACAACTCAGCAAAGAGTTGTTTCCACAAAAATGCCTCTCTTCTAGAAAGACCTGAATTCTTATCTTCTATGTAAAATGTGAAACAAGTAGAAAACCAATCCCATATCATTATAAAATATCACTGTAAGGACTTGGCAGGGAGGGGGATAAGTCTCTGGGCACACATGTAAAGTGGGTAACATTTGTCTTTCAAGCACCAGTCTTTCTGTTGCTTCAACTTTTCCTATCTGTAGTGGTAGGCCTTTCTCCCAGGGATGCGATGAAGTTCAGGGATGAATTGAGAGACTGTATGTGGGGTGTAGAGGAATAGAGTAGCTAGTGTTCAGCATAAGTGAGGGAAAGTCCATACTGTGGAGTCCATGTACTGCCTCCATCCCTGCCCCCTTGGCACTTTGTTCATGGGCTCATTCAACAAACATTAAGAGTGGCTGGGATTAAAAACTGACTGATATTCATGGGTCAGGTCATCTTACTCACTGATTTATGAAAAGCTTTACTTATCAAATTGTGAAGAGCTCATCTCCATTCCTCCCCAATACTCTTTGTTACCATTCTTCCAACGTTGTTCTTTCCGGGTCCCTGACCAACTGATGTCATAAACTTGCTAGCTATTCTTATGAATCTGCATAGATCTGTGTCTCAGGCCATCTCTCCTTTCCTGCCAACTAGACAACTAGATGTTCTATTCTTTTGGAGGATTTTCCTTAGCCACTGTCTTTCAGGGCCACCTCTGAGTGGAACCGTAATGCAGTGCCTATCAACTTTCAGGCATGTGTTAGCATACAGTGCTGAGCCAGGGATGCAAGTTGAGAAAGAAGTGACAAAGCGGTAGAAACAGATACCATGGGATCCTGAGCTACCCACTCATTCATTTTTGTAGAGCCTTCTGGATCTGCTAAGGCTTTGTCTTATTCAGACCATTTTCATTTAACATAGGAATACTGCTGTACATATACAAGTTTATGACCCTGTGGACTATAATGTGGGTACTTCAGAGTGCACAGTCACTCAATGTGCCACGATCAGTTCTTCAGTCTCTACTAAAGCAAGCCAGGAGCTTATTTTCAAATGGAAAATGGTTAATGGCAGAAGAGGACATGAACTTACTCCAAAATCCTAGGGCTTTCCTATCAGGGCTCACCAGATACTCCACAGATCCTCTTCATCTGCCACAAACTCTTTGAATACAAACTGGTCTCCTGGGTCCTAAGGCCTAGGTGGCGAGGCAGTTTACACCACACCGGTTCCTGCTGCAGAACATTTTTATGCTCTTAGTACCACTCAAAACTGCCTTATGGATTACTCAGTAATTAAACTGGAGCAACATGCCCAAATGTAACATATGTGGTCCCTGCTATCCAAAGAGATCCGTCAAACTGTGCCTCTTTCTCTGTGGTGGGCAGTACAATGTACCTCTCATTTTAGAAGGGGTCTCACCACATACTGCAGACAACACAGAGGAGGCCTACAAACTTCACTTATACGAAGAAACTAGCACTTTTATGGGGTTTACCTCCCATCCTTTGGCATGTATGTGTTTTAGTAAAGCATCTAGGGTGCTTGCTACTTCTTATTCACCAGATCAAATGGGCCTAAAAGACCTGACAAGGCGCCTATTTAATTGGCACCACAACTTTGCAACCCTTAGAGTCAGGCCGTGGGCTTGATTCTCAGCCATATCTGCTCTGCAGCAATAGGGGATAAGACATTCCTTTAACCATAAGGGCTTTGTGATTTTCCTCTTTGCAATGACTCTGGCATTCAAGCCTTTCAATTTGTCCTCTTCTCTTTACACACTAGAGAATAGTCAGAAATAACCAGCTCAAGCCACAATTTTGTAATCACCATTGTCTCCAAAGTGATGAAGTGTCACAGTCACCTGATCTTAAAATACTTTGCCCTCGACCTACTCTCTATTCTATGCCATGATAGGTGATAATCTGAGTAATAGTGGTGCCACTACATGCCACAATGACTTGTCATATTTTCCTATGGCAGGGAGGTTATCTGCATCCTTCACGAATGTGTTAGCAACTCAATTACAGAATCCCATTTGAAAGGTTAATTTCCTGCAGTCACTCCTGATGCCAAATCACTTTTTTTGGATCCTAGAAGGAAAAAAGTGTCAAACTCAAAATAAGAGATTAAAGAGAAATTAATGGAGGGATTATTTAAAATTTGTGGGCAAGGTTAAAGGAAACCAACAAGAGATGGAAATGTTCCCTAGGGCTAGCAATAGCAGGCAGCTGATAACACTCATAGATAGATACATAGATACATAGATATATAGATAGATAGATATCTGTATAACTACATATATGTATTTTAGAATCATTGACTTATGTTTGGAAAGTCTATGAATAAAATGCATGCTTACTTTGAATGTGGAGAGATGAGAACATATTTCAAAATCTGTCAAAGTCTGTAATAGATAGAACCACTTATTTGCATTTTAGTGATACACCATAGAATGGCCATAATTTTAACATCAATAAAAATGCAATAATGCAAATGTCAACATTAGCCTGAGATTTAAGCAACATGAGTACATATTAGTATTATTCAAAATATGTGGTCTTTTTGTACCTGGTCCCTGTAAGGTCTACCTTTACATTTTATTGAGTTCACACCTTTAGAACTATTTGTGGGGAAAGTGTGTATGCTAGACAGTCATTTAGTGGGTTAAATGGTGGCTCTCAAAAACATATGTCCACATCCCAGAACCCATGAATGTAATCTATTTTGGAAAAGGGATTTTTGCAGATGTAATTAAACTAATGATCTCAAGATGAGATTATCTGAGTGGGCCCTAAATCCAATGAGAAGCGTCTTTATAAGAGAGGCACAGAGGAGAGACACAAAAAAGAGGAGAAGACCGGTGATTATGGAGGCCAAGAAGTATCTGGAGCCACCAGAAGCTGTAAGAGGAGAGGAAGGATTCTCCCCTAGACCCTTGGAAAGGAGCACAGCCCTGCAAACAGCTTGATTTCGGATTTCTGGCCTCCAGAACTGTGAGAGAATACATTTCTGCTGTTCTAAGCCAGCAAGTTTGTGCGATTTGTTATGGCAGCCCTAGGAAACATAAATACGGTCATCCATAAACATTCTACTTCAGCACATTTTTGTGATGGAAATGACGCTAGGCATTCAGGGCATGAAAAATGACTATGGCATAATTCCTTCACTTTCTAAAAGGGCAAAAGGACACATTCAATTAACTCGGGGTAATAATGTTGAGTTAGCAGTATGAGGGGAGCACAGAGGCAGAAGTTATGAAATTTGGCAAGACTATTCAAGTAATGTCAAGTGGTATGATGAGGTTGAAGTACAAGGATTCATGATGGAGAGAAACAAAAGATGAGACTGTAAAAGAACAGAGTTGTAGGGCGCGGTCAGCTAACTGCCACGCAGCAGGAAGCTGAAGTAAGCTGAATCATCCTTCCTGTGGCCACTGCGCTTGCGCTAAGTATACTAATGAGGTTTTAAAGTAGCGACCTATCCGACGCTGGCTCACAAGTCGCACCATCGGCGAAAGCCAATCACAGAGCGACACATGTTCTTCATCCCTATATAAGCAGACTGCTATAGGATTGCGGTGTCTTCCTTCCATCTTTTCTTTAACCAAGCTGTGCTCCAATAAAGTGTGATACGAGAAGAATCTTGCGTGTGGCGACTCGTCATTCTGCTGGTCGGAGGCGGCTCGCCGCACAGAGTTATAGACTTTTAATGACCTTGATTATTATCTTTAGAGAGTCTAGGATTTTGTCCTGAAGGTTTGGGATTGTTAACTTTAAGCGCCAACTCCAAGAGATAGATAGTTGCCTCCAGGAGTTTGGTGTTTAGATGGATTATGAAGCAAATTTGGCTTACTTATTCATTCACCAAAAATTTATTGAGATCATATTATATGGCAGTGGTATGCTAAGGATTTGGAATTCAGTGGTTGGCAAGGTCGACACAAACCTGTCCTTACTGAGCATAGAAACTAAAGGAGAGAAAACAAAAAAAAAACACCTTGATTGATTAGCCATGGACATGTGGGAAGAAGACACACAGTACATTCATTAACTGTGCTTTAGGAAATAGGGAGCTATTGAGGGTCTGCAACCTGAGTAGTGACCTGAATATAACTGTATTTTGTGGGGATCACTCAGTTGTTAAGGATGAATTGGGCTGGGAAGAGACCAAGACAAAGGGAGCTATAAAACACTATTAACAATCTTGGAAGAAATTACGATGATCATAATTAGGGAAGAAACAATGGAGATGGTGGAGGGCAGTCAGATTAAAATTACATTCCACAAGCAAAATTGACAAAGTCTTGTAATTAATTGGATAGAAGGAGTGAAGATGCTGTGGAAGCCTCTGATCATCTTTAGCTTAGATTATTACTAATCTATGTCAACTTTGATTGTAGAATGCACCATTATTTGACCTCTCACTAAGAAAGGGAAAAACTCTATTAAACTATAACATAATGTTTTCCTATCTCTTAGAATTTTTATTTTGAACCAACTGAAAAAGTTACTTTAGATTTACTTAGACAGAAATTTTAAAGATCATAGTTTACTCTTCTGAAAAGGAAAACATAAGCAAACTAGAAAGCATTCCTAAAACTTCTTTCACATTCAGAATTTAACTCTTCCAAGTCATTTTTCTACTCAGAATTGTCAAAATCCATTTTTTTTCACACAGTATTGTCCTCTGTGCCAACAAGAGTTCTCCACTATTGTTTCTGAGATTTTCTTTGAAGTTGTAAGCTTTGAAGCTGGCACTCTGTTGATCTTACAAGAGCATGTCAAAGTGAGGCTTTTAGACAATGTCTAGGATTTATATGCCTTCAAGTGATCCTTAAAATTTTTCTTGACTAAAAGGTCAGGGAATTGCCATTGTCCAGCTCTAGCAAGAGGAATAATTAAGATGTTCATGCAGGCACCAGCAATGAAAATTATATTACAACTGCGTCCTGGGCCAACAACAGTTAGAAGTTATTAATTATGAGATGCATCCTGATTACAGAGATGTTAAAATGAGTGGTGGTGCGCTTTAGAATTGACGAAATATGGTAATGTTGACATTAAATAAGATAGGCAGCAGAGGGATACTAAACATTCAAATGAAATTGTCGTTATCTCACTAGAAACACAAATGTTATGCATAACTCCCAGAATATTATAGAGGAATGAGTGATCGTGGACATTTTGAACATATGCTTCCTTAAACTATGTGATATAATGTTTTAGTAAGATTCCCAGGTAAATTTGTGCAATAATGTGTGTATACATTTGATTGAAATGTGGATGCAGGCTCTCTGTATCTCCCTCCTTAGGCACTTTTGCAGGAATTGTGATGTGTACTTTCTCTGACAGATCACACTTGGGCCAGACAGCAGAATGCACAGAAGCTCCCCGGCTGCTTCTCTAAAGTATTAGATCTAAAGAAAAAAGTAAACTTGAAAGATGCATTCACCTGGCTACCCTTGACACCTAGAGAGTTTTTGTTTCTTAAAACCATTAAGCTTATCAGTATCTATACTAAAAAGTACTTTTTGAAAAGGGTTTGTTTAGGCTGGTCTCTATTACTTGTCATTTGAAGAATTGCAAGTGACAGTTTAACCACAGTTAGAGGAAACCAGGCAGTAAAGTGGAAATTCAAGCTGTTCTCACTTGCTATTACCTTTTAGTTTGGTTAGATAAGTTTTCCAACTATTAGTTTCATTTTGAACTCATATATTTCAACTGTAGTTTGTTTTTCCTGTTAACTTTATAGCAGTGAATGAGAAAGTAGTTATTTTTAACTTCAAGTTGACACCTTGAAAACATAGTAAAACAGATTGTCTTTGAGGAAAAAAAAACAATAATAAACTTATATGATTAATGGGAGGGGATGTGACGTGCACATTTTATGCAAAACTAAGTTCAAAAACCACCAGCACTACAACCTCTTTGCTTGTGTGAATGCGGCAAAATCTTTAGCCTCCTTGAGCTTTATTGGCAAAATGGTTATGCCAGTGTTTTCTTTGTAATGATTCAATATGATAAATAATATAAGACTCCTTTCACAGAGCAGCACTCAGTACGTGGTAAGTGGTAGCTACCATTATTATTGTTCTTACCATGGTTCAGCATTACAAAGCTTCAGCAAATGAGGAAGTCCTTGGTTTACCCATGGAAACTTCACCTTTGGGACCTGGAAAGGCAGCAGCAAGTCAGTTTAGACAAGGTCTGTGTGCTTTGCTATTAGAGCGAGCCCTATGAAACAGCCATTTTTGTGTGTTGAATTTCATATGGTCACCTAATATTATGTGACTTGTTCAATGTGTCAGCTTGTTACATGCCACTTTGATTTTTCCCTTACCACTCTAAAATGGTCAAAAAAATCTATCATGCTGGGTTAAGAAGTCAATTTGGATATTAATGATCTTTTTGGTGTTTTCTCTTTCCAGTGGTGGTTTATTTCTTGACTATTAAATAATTGAGTAGCTGCTATAGCAAGTTATAAAAATTAAAGACAAATCAAAGAAAAGCACAAGAAATAACAATTGATAAACAAGATGTGTAACCCATTTCCATCTTTCCATCACTAGATCAGGCCTTGTGTATATTTATGGTGTGATAGAGAAACAGTGGGGAGGTGGTCCCCATGTCTGAAATCCTGCCCTTTCCTGTGTGTTGAATGTCTCAGCTCATTAAGATGGCTTAGAAGCTGATCCTATCTGGAGGGATAGAGGTGCTACATAAGAGAGGTGCTGCCCCAAGACAAACGTGACGCTTGACAGTTACCTCATACACTGCATTGCGCATTCTCCCACCTTATTCTGATATTTTCACCTGAAAATCAGAGGTGAACATACACAATGTGTATGTTATGGTCTGTTTATCATTCTTGGCAACTGTTAGGTTCCCAATCCTGCTTACTAAAATTACACTGATATTTTTCAGAGTTATATATGTCACTCACTGATAAAAACTAATTTGAGGGGATTCCCTGGTGGCACAGTGGTTGAGAGTCCACCTGCCAATGCAGGGGACTCGGGTTCGTGCCCCGGTCCAGGAAGATCCCACATGCCGCGGAGCGGCTGGGCCCGTGAGCCATGGCCATTGAGACTGTACGTCCGAAGCCTGTGCTCCGCAATGGGAGAGGTCACAACAGTGAGAGGCCCGCGTACCGCAAAACAAACAAACAAACAAACAAAAAAACCCAATTTGACATTGGGTACCAGAAGACTTGTCCTTCCAACAAAAACTCCTTTCCTTGAGAAGAGTTTTGTGTACTTTGATGGGGACAAGGAGTAGAGTTCAAGTAACTGAAAAGTGTGCTGTACATAGAGAATTTCACCCCCCATTGGATGCCAGAAGTTCAGGGAATGAGAACAAATTAATGGCTGCAGCCTGACTTCAAGTTTTTGCAACAAAGTTGTACTTCAGATGTCTTAACAACAGTTTAGATGGGAGGCTTTACACTGATAAACTCTCCCCTCTCAGGAATCAATCATTAATAAAAGGTCACTTTTAATTACATGTCTGTCCAGGTTAGAACACAACTGAACACACCTGATTCTTATTAGCAAAAGATTTGATGGTAAGAAATGACCTTGTATGTAGTTTTAGAGAGAGAGATATAAAAGTGTGTGTGTGTGTGTGTGTGTGTGTGTGTGTGTGTGTGTGTGGGTGGGTGGGTGGGTGTGTGGTTGTGTGTGGGTGTAAGTATGTTGGGGAATGATTGCAAAAAATTTTTTAATCTTAAAAAATGAGTGTGTTTCACAGAAGGGTGGAAAAGCCAATGGGATAAATAGAAATGTGAAAACGTTTGTAAAACTGAAGTTCAGAATACAATTAAATAGACATTTTTTAATGACAAATGTACTTATTTTTTTGAATAATGTGGTTACTTCTTGAAATAAAAGTTATCTTTTTTCTCTGTCAATAAAACCTGTTTATCTTGTTCTACAGTAGCCAAAGGCTCACAAAGAAATATTTCTCCAGAATGTTTTGTTCTGGAAAACAGGGTCATATAAACACTTAAACACCTACGGAAGACCTAAAATATTTGTAGCCTATACATAGATGAAAGGACTTTCAACCTTTTGATATTTACTACCATTTCAGCTGTGAAGAGAAAAATACTTGCATAACTATATTTAAAAAGCAATATGGGTATTACTTAAGCACTGGTTTAGAATGAACTTGGATATTTCCCTTGTATTCTGTGAATGCCACTCCCCCAACCCTCCTGCTGACTGTGTGCAGACAAATAACCCAACGTTTCTCAAAAGGTGTCCAGAGGGCTTCCCTAGTGGCGCAGTGGTTGAGAATCTGCCTGCTAATGCAGGGGACACGGGTTCGAGCCCTGATCGGGGAGGATCCCACATGCTGCGGAGCAACTAGGCCCGTGAGCCACAACTACTGAGCCTGCGCTCCTCAATAAGAGAGGCCGCGATAGTGAGAGGCCCATGCACCGCGATGAAGAGTGGCCCCCACTTGCCACAACTACAGAAAGCCCTCGCACAGAAACGAAGACCCAACACAGCAAAAATAAATAAATTAATTAATAAACTCCTACCCACCCCCCCCAAAAAAAGGTGTTCAGAGTTGACGATACCTTTATACCAGACTGTGAAAAAAGGAATAGGTGGCTAAATGAATTTGGGTACATTGTGCATAACATTCCCTTTCTCAGGATTTCATGTGATTAATTGCTTCAAGAAGCAGTGCAATAAAGAAACTTAGTTTGTTTAATATAATGTCTCCCAAATGTCTTTGACCAAGAAAATTTTTCTTTAAGAAGGACATAGTCTGTCTTCACACCATTTTCTTTCCTCATTACAAGGTTTGCTACTCTGATGGGGCAAAAAATAGAAGGAAAATACTAATAGCTGCTCAATACATTGCCTGGGCAAGTGGCTATAACTTCAGTTCTAGCTTATTCTCATCATCTTGATGTAAAACAGGTGGTGGGTCCAGTAGGCAGCCCCTCTGTGAGGGACTCACACCCAGCAGCCCCTGGCCTTGGTGGCCCATGAGACTCAGCTATATCGTTGTGCTGACTGGTAGAAGGCAACATCATACTGTCTTCCTCTGAAGCAGGCGCTTCTCTGTGCTGTGTTGTGACAGTCCCCTGCAAGGTTGAAGCCCCAACCTCATCTACATGCTGTGGCCAACTCTTCAGCTTCAGTCTTCCATGGGAACTGGTAACTTGGAGAAGGTAAAGTCCTGGCCCATTTCCCCTTGTTCTGCTGAGAGCCAGCTCTCAGTATGCCTTTGGAAAGGTAGCTGGCCCGATAGCTTTCTCTAAATTTCGACTGTGGCCTTTTAGTGCCTTTGTTTCTCTGCTGTGGACCCCAGGCCAATTCCAGCACTAATCCTCTAACTTCTTGCTCATGAACAATAGAAATAACCACTGAACAGTTTGAACAACATCCCACGGAACTGTTTAATCGAGGAACCCCCATTTGTATTCTGAAAACACATTTTAGGAAATACTATGTTAATCTGTTTAGGTATGGTAGAATAGAAGGTGATAGTTAATGCACCTCAGGTCAAAAACTCAGGAGTCCAAGAAATAAAACTGTACTGTCTTAGCTCTGCCGTACTGGGTTGTGTTTGGAAATCCTAGCATCTGTCTCATCAATCCTGTCCAGGGATATGTTATGTCCCAAGTGATGTGGCAACGAGGCAAAGGAGAGGGACACACCAGTTACTGCTAAGACACTCACTGACCCAGTCAAGCAAGGCCCTAAGGTCCAGGAAACCCCTTCAGCTTCCATGCTACTCCTGGAACCTGGGAATCCTTATGTGTGAGACTGCCTGGGGTCCTGTCTGTCTTCAGATACACTCTGAGAAAGCTATTCAAAGCAACTTCCTTTTCTCCTCCCAGCTGTCTGATCCAACGAAACTTTTTCTAGTCTCTGGGCATTGTTTTTCTCTCATGTTTCTGTCTTAGCTATTTAATCTGTGCCCTAAAACCTCTCACATTCCTTCTCTGAAGCTATGAGGAGTATTGTTATCTGTCTCAATAGGGGCAACGGGAGGGAGGAAATACTAGGACAGGAAATATAAATCAATATCAGAAAAATATCATCTTGATACATTTTTCTAGAAATTCTCTGCTTTTATGCAAAGAAATTTTACTTTTCATCCAGATATTACCCATCTCTAGAGTATAGGACTTGTGTCTTTGTCCGCAACAGGGTTCTGGGGACAGTAACTCCCACTCTGTTAGCACTGGCTGTCTGTGTGGCGATCTTTCCCTAAGTGTGGAGTTGGGGAGCCTCATTACAGGACAGATGTCTTACTTCCTTTGTTTGTGGGTCACTACGTGTTCCCTCAGGAGGGTCTCAGTCCTGCCCTCCAGGAAGCTAAGCCAGTGGTGCAGACGGAAAGTTCTTTGTTTGAGATAAAACTCCAGCAGGCCTCACATAATTGGTGGGGGAGTGAAGCAGGGAATTGGAGAAGAACAATGGGTAGTTCTCCAACTTGACCTCACCCATTACCTTGTCTTCCTCATAGATCAGCCATCTGGTACAAGAAAGCAAACTGATTGGGCTGAGCCTGGCTCTTGTGGGGCCAATGGAGCTCCACACTCTGGTCCTGCTCTGGTTTCTTCAGACCCTACAACTACAGTATCAGCAGATCAGAAATTGCAGCAACTAGAGTCTGTTCACCAGCCAACTCACCATGGCTGCAGCCCTGCAGTCTTTTGAAGAGGCCTGTTGACCATAAAAAAATCCATCTTCTCCATAATCAAAACAAAAAGAGGAGTGTTTATGCTTCCCTAAATCTTAGAAACATTATCCCATCAGGATGAGCAGTGTTCCCAGTAGGAATTCTACCCTTGGTCTTAGTTTCTCCATTTGGGTCCCAGGCTACCTCATGGGAAGCAAATTTAGTGTTTGCCCATTTGGAGAAACCCATGGGTTCCTTTGCCCTGGATCAGCTTTGGAAGGTCTGTGGCTGCTCCACCAGGCCTTTCCATAAAGCCAGCAAAATGCCACCTAGGATTTTTTTTTTTTTTTTTTTTTTTTTTTTTGGCGATACGCGGGCCTCTCACTGTTGTGGCCTCTCCTGTTGTGGAGCACAGGCTCCGGACGCGCAGGCTCAGCGGCCATGGCTCACGAGCCCAGCTGTTCCGCGGCATGTGGGATCCTCCCGGACCGGGGCACGAACCCGAGCCCCCTGCATCGGCAGGTGGACTCTCAACCACTGCGCCACCAGGGAAGCCCCCACCTAGGACTTTTAACTGAGTAAGAGTCCATCTAAGTATTAGAACCTGAGTTGGTACCACTGGAATCATCTACCTCTCATTTTTTTTAAAAAACTTAGAGTTGAAAATAAGACTTTAAAAATCACCTTTAACCCTTCTCTTTTTAGGTATTTTCTTGGGAGTCTGAGAATTTAATTTTGTCAGCAAATTGATAAGGCTGCACTTCCTTTTCTTCTTTTTTGTGCTTGCCATCCTGCATGTGCCCAGAGTTATAGGGCATTTTGTAGCACTCTCTGTGGCCAGTCTCATCGCAGTCCACTGGTATTTCTGAAATAAGCAATGACTGATGAGGCCTAATAAGGTGGTAGTTAAGGCTGTAAGCTCTAGAGTCAAATTGCTTTGAATTTAAATCCCAGCTCTACCAATTATTAGAGGTGTGACCTTGCATAAGATAATTAACCTCCTTAAATTGTTGTTGTTGTTTTAAGTTTTACTTTCTTCATCTAAAGTAGCTGTACCTACCACATAGGGTAAAAATACGGAAAATAAGACATTGAAAATTTAAGTGACTAATGATACATTTATAATAACAAAAAATCAAATACCTAAGAATAAATCTAACAATATACAAGACCTCCAGATATACTCCAGCACTATTGAGAGAAATGAAAGAAGATCCAAATAAATGAAATGATAAACAATGTTCATGAATTGTATTGAAAATTAGTCTGTAGATTATATGCAATTCCAATCCGGGTGACAGAAGCACATTTTGTTTTGTGTGGAAGTCAGCTAGATAATCCTAAAATTCACATGGAAATGTAAAGGACTAAGGATAGCAACGCCATTTTTAAGAAAAAAAAAAAGAGAGACTTTGTGGAATTGTCACAAGGATAGATTAATAGACTAGTAGAATAGAATAGTGAATCCAGAAATAGACCCATGCACATAATGACAAAGGAAGCCCTCAAAGGCGGTGGGAATAAAGTAGTATAGTCAATAAACTGTGCTGGACCAATTAGATGTTCATTTAAAAGAAAGATATAATTTCTATTTCAAACCACACACAAAAATCAAGGGATTGCAAATTAACTATTAAAGGTAAAGTAAAAATAAAATTCTGGAAGATAATAAAGAACACATCTTAATAATAGGAAAAAATTGTAAATAGGACGCAAAAAATACTGATCATAAAGACAGTGATTATCAAACTATGCTAAACTAAAAGTAAGCACTTCTCTTCTACAAAAGACACCATTAAGAGAGGGATAAGGCAGGTCACAAGGAGAAGCATATTTGCAACACGTTTAAATGGTAAACAGCTTGTAACCAGAATATATAAGGAACTTCTATAAATCAATAAGCAAATGACAGACAATACAATAGAAAAATAAATATTTAAGAAGGTCCTTAAACCTTACTCTTCAGGAAAATACAGATTAAGACCTCAGTAAGATAAACCCTGCTTGGTCATTGTGTATAATCCTTTCTATATATTGCTGGATTTTATTCACTAATACTATAGTAAGAATATTTATGTCTATATTCATGAGGCATACCAGTTTATAGTTTTCTTTTCTTGAAATGTCTTTCTCTGGTTTTGATATGATAATACTTTTTGTTAAATAAATTGTAAATTGTTCCCTCCTTTTCTATTTTCTGGAAGAGATTGTGTAGAATTTGTGTTAATTCTTTAAGAGTTTGGCAAAATTCTCCAGTGAAAGCATATGGGTCTGGAGATTTCTTTTCTGGTAGTTTTAAAATTATTAATTCAATTTCCTTAACAGTTATAGGTCTATTCAAATTATCTATTTCATATTAGGTGAGTTGTGGTAGTTTGTGTTTTTTTTTTTTTTTTTTGCCGTACGTGGGCCTCTCACTGTTGTGGTCTCTCCCGTTGCGGAGCACAGGCTCCGGACGCGCAGGCTCAGTGGCCATGGCTCACGGGCCCAGCCGCTCCGTGGCATGTGGGATCTTCCCGGACCGGGGCACGAACCCGTGTCCCCTGCATCGGCAGGAGGACTCTCGACCACTGCGCCACCAGGGAAGCCTGGTACTTTCTGTTTTTCATTGAAGTGATCCATGTCAGTTAAGTTGTCAAATTTGTGTGTGTAGAGTTGTTCATAGTAATCCTGTATTATCCTTTTGATGTATGCAGGGTATGTACTGATATCCTGTTTCATTCCTGACATGGGTAATTTGTGTTCTTTCTTTTTTCTTTGTCAGTCTTGCTGGAGATTTGTCACTTTTATTGATATTTCAAAGAACCAGATCTTGGTTTCATTGATTCATTCTACTTTTATGTTTTAAATTTTATTGATTTCTGTTCTAATCTTAATTATTTCCTTCTTTCTGAATACAATGGGTTTATATTGCTCTTCTTTTTCTAGGTTCTTGATGTGGAAACTCTAAAATTCTTTTAACTTAGCTGTATACTTAAAATTTCCATAATAAAATGTTGACTGCGGGGGAGACTTAGTTCAGGCATGGGCTCTTTGACATATCTTTCATGACCTTCACACCCATCCCCACTCTAGGATACACATTGCTATTTCCCCCTTTCTTGAGTTCCTGTAATGTCTTACACGTATTTTCATCATTGTATTTTAGTTATCTGTTTGCATTTGTCTCCTCCATTAAACTCTGAGCTCCTTGAGGATGGAGATTATACAATTTACCTTTGTATCTAAACACTGGTCTAAGTACAACCTCAATTTGATAAAGAGCAACTACAAATAACATACAGAAAATATTATACTTAATGGAGAAAGACTGAAAGTTTTTCCACTATGCGTGGGACTAAGACAAGAATCTATGCTTTCATTACCCTTATTCAAACAGTACTAGAAGTTTTAGCCCATGCAACAAGAAAAGAAAAGAAAAGAAAATGCACACAGATTAGAAAAAAGATATAAAGCTTTCCCTTTTGCAGATGACATGACTGTCTACATAGAAAAATCTCAAGGAATCTACAAAAACATTCCTGGAACTAATAAGTAAGATCACCAAGGTTATGGGATTCCAAAATAATCCTACAAAAACAAGTTGTATTTCCATATACTAGAATGGACATGTGGACACGGAAATTAAAAATACAACACTATTTACAATCACTAAAAAATGAAATATTTAAATGTAAATATTAAAAATGTAGAGGGTTTATATACTAAAATCAATGCAACACTAATGAAAGAAATCAAAGACAATCTAAATTAATGAAGAGAAAAACCATTTTCATGAATTAGGAGACTCAACAGAGTAAAGATGTTGATTTTCTCTAAATTTATATATAGGTTTAACACAATTGCTATCAAAATCCCCAAAGTATTTTAAAGACAAAATTATATATATATTATTATATATTACAGACAAAATTATTCCAAAAATATATATGGAAAGGCAAAGGGACTAGACTAACTGAAACAATTATGAAACTAAAAATACAGTGGAAGGAATCAGTCTACCTAATTTCAAGATTTATTATATAGTTATAATAATCAAAACTGTGTACAACTGGCAGAGATAGACACATAGATCAATGCAAGAAAATGGAGAACCCAGAAATAGACCCATACCAATTTGCCCAACTGATGCTTGACAAACGTGAAAAAAAACATTCAATGAAGGAAAGGAAGCCTTTTCAACAAATAGTGCTAGAGCAACTGCGATCCATAGATTTAAAAAAAAAGAAAAGAACTTGAACCTAAATATCACAGCTAATACAAAAATTAATTTGTAATTGATAATGAATTTACATGTAAGGTGTAAAACTATAAAACTTCTACCAAAAAAAATAGGACAAAATATTTGATCTAGGACTAGATAACAGTTCCTGAACTTGACACCAAATAAACAATCTGTAGAAGAAAGAACTGAAAAGTTTGACTCCGTCAAATTTAAACACTTTTTCTCTGTGAAAGATCCTATTAAAGGATAAAAAGATAAGCTACAGACTGGGGAAAAGTATTTGCAAACCACATATCCAACAAAGTATCTAGGCTATATAAAGTATTCTCAAAACTCAACCATAAAAAAGGAAAAATCCAATTAGAAAATGGGCAAAAGACTTGAAGAGATATTTCACTGAAGAATAGGAACAGATGGCAAAAAAGCACATGAAAAATGTTCAACATCATTAATCACTAAGGTTAATGCAAATTAAAACCACAATGATATATCACGACACACAAATCAGTATGATTGAAAAACAATAATGGCAAGAAACAATGGCAAGGGAGTGAAGAAACTGGATGACTCATACATTGTTGTTGGGAATGGAAAATGGTATAGCCACTCTAGAAAGCAATTTGGTTTCTTAAAAAACTAAGTATGCAACTATCGTATGACTCAGCAATTACACTACTGGGCATTTATCCTGGAGAAATGAAAAGTTACATTCACATGAAAACTTACACATGCATATTTACAGCAGCTTTATTTGTAATAGCCAAAAATTGGAAACTCAGATGTCCTTCAATGGGTGAATGGTTAAACAAACTGTGGTACATCTGTACTATGAACTATTATTCATCCCCCCCAAAAGGAAGAAATTTGATATGTGCAACAATCTGAATGAATCTCTAGACAATTATTCTGGGTAAAAATGCCAATCCCTAAAGATTATGTACTGTATGACCCATTTATATAACTCCCTTGAAATGATAAATTATAGAAATGGAGAACAGATTAGTAGTTGTAAGGGGTTAAGGAGCAGGTGGAGTAGAAAGGAATTAGACATGGCCGTAAAAGTGCAAAATGAGTAGTGATGGGAATTCACTTATAGTGATGAAAATGTTCTTTGTCTTGACTGCTAATCACTGTTAATACCCTGTTTGTGATATAATATTATAGTTTTGGAAGATGTTACCACTGGGGGAAACTGGGCAAGAGAACCCAGGATTTTTCTGTACAAATTCTTACAACTACACATAAATCTACAACTATCTCAAAATAAAAAGTTTAATTAAAAAACACAATGAGAGGGCTTCCCTGGTGGCGCAGTGGTTGAGAGTCCGCCTGCCGATGCAGGGGACATGGGTTCGTGTCCCGGTCCGGGAAGATCCGACATGCTGCGGAGCGGCTGGGCCCGTGAGCCATGGCCGCTGGGCCTGCGTGTCCGGAGCCTGTGCTCCGCAATGGGAGAGGCCACAACAGTGAGAGGCCCGCGTACCGCAAACAAACAAACAAACAAAAAAACAATGAGAGAATACCACGTAACACTAGAATGACTAAAACTAAAAAGGCTGAAAATACCAAGTGTCTCTAAGGATATAAAACAATGTAAGCTCTCATTACATTGCAGGTAGGATTGAAATTGGTGTAACCACTTTGGGAAACTGTTTGGCATTATCCACTAAAGTTGAACATATGTACACCATATGACCAGCAATTTCACTTCTAGATATATACCCAGCCGAAATGTTTAGAAATGTGTTCCAAAAGACAAACATTTTTCTTAATTTTCTCAAACTGGAAACAACCTAAATGCTCACAACAGTAGAATGAATAAATTATAGTATGTTCATATAAGGAAATATTACACCATGGTGAAAGTTAAAAAAATAAAGCTACATGCAACTGCATTAATGAATAGTCTCACAAACATGAGTTTGATTGAAAAATCAAGTATATAAAACAGATTCCATTTATATGAATCTCAAAGATGAACAGAACTAACTTGTGATATTAGAAGTTTGGAGAGTGGTTTGGGAAAGAACATGGGCTAGTGACAAGGAGTGGCCTAAAGGGGACTTCTGGGATTCTTAACCTCGGTGTAGGCTCTTTGTCATAATTCATCAGGCCGAACACTATGGTTTGATATGAATAATAAATACACTTTCCTCTATTAACATTATACAATTGGAAAGGTGTTTATTTTTTAAATGATAAAACCTTTAGGAGAAATTGGCAAATCCATTCTCTATGATGAAAATTTTAGGACATTTCTACCAATAACTGATAAATCAAGGAAAAAAAGTTGAGGATATAGAAAATTTGGATGACACAATTAATACCTGTAACCAATAATTAGAGCATATAGAAATGTTTATAAAATTTACCCAAATAGAATGTCTTAACACTTGATCTATACTCTAAATCCTTTCCCCTCTCTGGGCTCAGGTTTTTTGTTTACAAAAACAAGACACATGCATTTATTTCTCTTTTCTACCCTACAGCATATTCTCTGAACCAATGAACTCAAAGACAATTGCTTTAACTGTGGAATAGAAAATGGGAACACCCGATGGAAAACAACATAACCTAACATCTCAATATATGTATTAAGCATCTATCTTGTACCTAGCACAATATTAGCTCATAGGGTTACATGGATTCCTGGCTTTGAGGAATTCACAATCCAGTAGATGAGACTGATATATAAAACAACGATATCCACTGGTGTGCTAGAGCGGGCTGATACAGGCTTATGAGAGCCAACTGTTAAACATCTGGGAATTTTTTTTTTTTACACCTTTATTGGAGTATAATTGCTTTACAATGGTGTGATGGTTTCTGCTTTATAACAAAGTGAATCAGCTATACATATACATATGTTCCCATATTTCTTCCCTCTCGCGTCTCCCTCCCTCCCTCCCACCCTCCCTATCCTACCCCTCTAGGTGGTCACAAAGCACGGAGCAAGGTTAGGTTGTTTATTTGAGATGTTTCCTGTTTCTTAAGGTAGGATTGTATTGCTATAAACTTCCCTCTTAGAACTGCTTTTGATGCATCCCATAGGTTTTGGGTCATCATGTCTCCATTGTCATTTGTTTCTAAGTATTTTTTGATTTCCTCTTTGATTTCTTCAGTGATCACTTCATTATTAAGTAGTGTATTGTTTAGCCTCCATGTGTTTGTATTTTCTACAGATCTTTTCCTGTAATTGATATCTAGTCTCATAGCGTTGTGGTCAGAAAAGATACTTGATACAATTTCAGTTTTCTTAAATTTACCAATGATTGATTTGTGACCCAATAAATGATCTATCCTGGAGAATGTTCCATGAGCACTTGAGAAAAATGTGTATTCTGTTGTTTTTGGATGGAATGTCCTATAAATATCAATTAAGTCCATCTTGTTTAATGTATCATTTAAAGCTTGTGTTTCCTTATTTATTTTCATTTTGGATGATCTGTCCATGGGTGAAAGTGGGGTGTTAAAGTCCCCTACTATGAATGTGTTACTGTCGATTTCCCCTTTTATGGCTGTTAGTATTTGCCTTATGTATTGAGCTGCTCCCATGTTGCGTGCATAAATATTTACAATTGTTATATCTTCTTCTTGGATCGATCCCTTGATCATTATGTAGTGTCCTTCTTTGTCTCTTCTAATAGTCTTTATTTTAAAGTCTATTTTGTCTGATATGATAATTGCTACTCCAGCTTTCTTTTGGTTTCCATTTGCATGGAATATCTTTTCCATCCCCTTACTTTCAGTCTCTATGTGTCTCTAGGTCTGAAGTGGGTCTCTTGTAGACAGCATATATATGGGTCTTGTTTTTGTATCCATTCAGCCAGTCTGTGTCTTTTGGTTGGAGCATTTAATCCATTTACATTTAAGGTAATTATCGATACGTATGTTCCTATTACCATTTTCTTAATTGTTTTGGGTTTGTTACTATAGGTCTTTTCCTTATCTTGTGTTTCTTGCCTAGAGAAGTGCCTTTAGCATTTGTTGTAAAGCTGGTTTGGTGGTGCTGAACTCTCTCAGCTTTTACTTGTCTGTAAAGGTTTTAATTTCTCCATCAAATCTGAATGAGATCCTTGCTGGGTACAGTAATCTTGGTTGTAGGTTTTTCTCCTTCATGACTTTAAATATGTCCTGCCAGTCCCTTCTGGCTTGCAGAGTTTCTGCTGAAAGATCAGCTGTTAACCTTACGGGGATTCCCTTGTGTGTTATTCGTTGTTTTTCCCTTGTTGCTTTTAATATGTTTTCTTTGTATTTAATTTTTGACAGTTTGATTAATATGTGTCTTGGCGTGTTTCTCCTTGGATTTATCCTGTATGGGACTCTCTGTTCTTCCTGGACTTGATTAACTATTCCTTTCCCATATTAGGGAAGTTTTCAACTATAATCTTTTCAAATATTTTCTCAGTCCCTTTCTTTTTCTCTTCTTCTTCTGGAACCCCTATAATTCGAATGTTGGTGCATTTAATGTTGTCCCAGAGGTCTCTGAGACTGTCCTCAGTTCTTTTCATTCTTTTTTCTTTATTCTGCTCTGCAGTAGTTATTTCCACTATTTTATCTTCCAGTTCACTTATCCATTCTTCTGCCTCAGTTATTCTGCTATTGATCCCATCTAGAGTATTTTAAATTTCATTTATTGCGTTTTCATTGTTGCTTGTTTCATCTTTAGTTCTTCTAGGTCCTTGTTAAATGTTTCTTGCATTTTCTCTATTCTGTTTCCAAGGTTTTGGATCATCTTTACTATCATTATTCTGAATTATTTTTCAGGTAGACTGCCTATTTCCTCTTCATTTGTTAGGTCTGGTGGGTTTTTATTTTGCTCCTTCATCTGCTGTGTGTTTTTCTGTCTTCTCATTTTGCTTATCTTACTGTGTTTGGGGGTCTCCTTTTTTGCAGACTTCAGGTTCGTAGTTCCCATTGTTTTTGGTGTCTGTCCCCAGTGGCTAAAGTTGGTTCAGTGGGTTGTGTAGGCTTCCTAGTGGAGGGGACTAGTGCCTGTTCTGGTGGATGAGGCTGGATCTTGTCCTTCTGGTGGGCAGGTCCACGTCTGGTGGTGTCTTTTGGGGTGTCTGTGGACTTATTATGATTTTAGGCAGCCTCTCTGCTAATGGGTGGGGTTGTGTTCCTGTCTTGCTAGTTGTTGGCATAGGGTGTCTAGCACTGTTGCTTGCTGGTCGTTGAGTGAAACTGGGTGCTGGTGTTGAGATGGAGACCTCTGGGAGATTTTCTCCATTTGATATTATGTGGAGCTGGGAGGTCTCTTGTGGACCAGTGTCCTGAAGTTGGGTCTCCCACCTCAGAGGCACAACACTGACTCCTGGTTGCAGCACCAAGAGCCTTTCATTCACATGGCTCAGAATAAAAGGGAGAAAAAGAAGAAAGAAAGAAAGAAAGAAAGAAAGAAAGAGAGAGAGCGAGAGAGAGAAAGAAAGAAAGAGAGAGAGAGAGAAAGAAAGAAAAGAAACAAAGAAAGAAAGAGGATAAAATAAAGTTATTAAAATAAAAATAATTATTAAGAAAAAAAATTTTTTTGAAAAGAAAAAAAAAAGAAAAAGGACGGATAGAACCCTAGGACAAATGGTGGAACTATACAGACAAAATCTCACACAGAAGCATACACATACACACTCACAAAAAGAGGAAAAGGGGAAAACATAATAAATCTTGCTCTCAAAGTCCACCTCCTCAATTTGGGATGATTTGTTGTCTATTCATGTATTCCAGGTACATCAAGTTGATTGTGGAGCTTTAATCTGCTGCTCCTGAGGCTGCTGGGAGGGATTTCCCTTTCTCTTCTTTTTTGGCACAGCTTCCAGGGTTCAGCTTTGGATTTGGCCCCGCCTCTGGGTGTAGGTCGCCTGAGGGCATCTGTTCTTCCCTCAGACAGGACGGGGTTAAAGGAGTCACCGATTCAGGGGCTCTGGCTCACTCAGGCCAGGCGGAGGGAGGGGTGCGGATGCGGGGTGAGCCTGCAGCGGCAGAGGCCAGCGTGACATTGTACCAGCCTGAGGCGTGCCGTGTGCTCTCCCGGGGAAGTTGTCCTTGGATCTCGGGACCCTGGCAGTGGCGGGCTGCACAGGTTCCCCGGAAGGGAGGTGTGGGCAGTGACCTGTGCTCACACACAGGCTTCTTGGTGGCGGCAGCAGCAGCCTTAGCATCTCATGCCCGTCTCTGGGGCCCGCGCTGTTGGCCGTGGCTCGCGCCTGTCTCTGGAGCTCCTTTAAGCAGCGTTCTTAATCCCCTCTCCTCGCACACCAGGAAACAAAGAGGGAAGAAAAAGTCTCTTGCCTCTTCGGCAGGTCCAGACTTTTCCCTGGACTCCCTCCCGGCTAGCCGTGGTGCACTAACCCCCTGCAGGCTGTGTTCACGCTGCCAATCCCAGTCCTTTCCCGGTGCTCAGACCGAAGCCCGAGCCTCAACTCCCAGCCCAACCCACCCCTGCGGATGAGCAGTCAAGCCTCTCGCGCTGGTGAGTGCCGGTCAGCCCTGATCCTCTGCGCAGGAATCTCTCCACTTTGCCCTCCGCACCCCTGTTGCTGTGCTCTGCTCCGCGGCTCCGAAGCTTTCCCCCTCCGCCACCTGCAGTCTCCGCCCGCGAAGAGGCTTCCTAGTATGTGGAAACCTTTCCTCCTTCACGGCTCCCTCCCACTGGTGCAGGTCCCATCCCTATTCTTTTGTCTCTGTTTATTCTTTTTTCTTTCGCCCTACCCAGGTACATGGGGAGTTTCTTGCCTTTTGGGAGGTCTGAGGTCTCTGCCAGCATTCAGTAGGTGTTCTGTAGGAGTTGTTCCACGTGTAGATGTATTTCTGGTGTATCTGTGGGGAGGAAGGTCATCTCTGCGTCTTACTCTTCCACCATCTTCCCGATTCCTTCTGGGAATTTTTGCCAGCCAGTTGTTAAACCATTAAACCATTGATAACTTCAAAGTGGCCACGGTGGGAGTACTTATACCATGGAAATCAACAAATACTACTAATCAGGGTTTCTCCATACCCTCCAGGGAGCTTGTTTATTAGCACACTACTGACTATATCATAAAACAACCCGATGAGTGTTTTGCAATACAAAATGAAGCATGTGTTGTAGAAGCATAGGCAATGCTCAACCAACCAGGAGGAGAAAGTTCCAGAATATCCTCATAGATCGGTTCAATTTGACTTGGCCAAAAAGTGAATAGAAGTTTGTGTCAGAATTATGAAGGTTGCCATGGCATTCCAATAGAGGGGACTGCATATGAAAACTGATAATATAGAAAGAGTCATATGTCAGGGACAGGTCTGCAGCACACCTTTGTTTAGGCTGTGCACTGCACAAAAGCACCATTATCAATGGGTCATAATTCACATTTTTATTATTTTTCACTTTTGCATCTTTTTACTATAATTGTTGAATCCAGAGATGGGCAATTTATATACTTATGGCCATTTTCTGGCTTTTATCATAGTAAATAAATGAAATGATTAGGCTTGTTCCTATATAGTTGGTCTTGATTATTACATTTTGACTTACAAAAGTGATGTGAATTCAAGAAAACTCTTGCTGATCTAACAACGTTTTTATAACCTGTGCTTCTAAAAGAGGAGCTTCTTTCCTGACAGATGTACAAGTTAGGGGGCATATCTCTACATTAAAAAAAAAAGCCTGATGGTTTAATCTAGATAATTCTAATGTTTCATTTTGCATTTAATATCATCCACATTTACTCCACCAGAATGTATGCTGAGTTTCCAGTTTAAATCTACAAGTTCTTTCACTGAGACATGATTCACATATAATTATATTTCATAACTAATATTTAATATTAATAATCCATTTGTAACAAAATCCAATTGGGGTAACAATTTAATTTGTTATAAATTTGCTATTGATAAATGAGAAAATATACTGTCATACGTGTTTTTTCCTTGAGGAAGAAGTGTGTTTTTCTAATTCCCACAAAGTTTCTGTGTGGGTGGGTAGAGCCTGGTCAGAGAGAACAGAAGCACAGGGTATCAGGCCATAGAGGGTGGGAATGGGGGAGGCACAAGTACTTTCACCCTATGTGCCAGTTTCTTGAAGGTTAGGATATAATGTTTTCTATTCAATAATTCATTCATTTTTTTCCAGGTTGCCTACAACTTACAAGGCAAATTCTGTAGAAACTATATAAAGCACATAATAGGAAATCAGGTAATGTATAATTGAATTAATTAGTAAGTAAGCAAAAATTTACCAAAGAAAACTCTTACAGTCACATGGACTCTGGAAAAAGCCCTTGTGATCAGGACACACTAAATCTCCAACAAACCCAGTAACACAAAATGATGTGAACTTGTGTGTCCAGAGGCCTATATGAAACAAGGGTGCTAAAATGACATTTAAAAACAATTTTTGTTATGTACCTTTTTAAATTGGCATTTTTATTTACGGTAAACCAGTTTGTTCCTTGCAGTGATTCCTGCAGACTTGGGTATTTTCCTCTTTACAATGATAGAGCGAATCTGTCTAGCGCAATCCTAGCTGTTGTGCTGTGTTGTAAAAGATGACTAGTCAGAGGGTGAAGGGAATCTTGTCACCAGGTTGGAGGCTTAGAATAGTTTACTGAATGAAAAAGGAGAATATTCCCAAATTACCTAGATATCATGCTCATGCTTTGAAGACTAAAGACAGGCAATGCATTTGCAAACAATAATAATGGGGACAGATAAAACAGACTACTTAAATGCCTAAAAACGACATCTATGTGATTTTTCTGCCCCAAATTTACCTTTAAAATTCATATGATTGAATTAAAAATTGTTTTACTGTTACTTAGAACATCTATATCTATTTGTACTATACTAAAGTAACCATTTATTCCAAATTTGGGGGGGATATTTATTTTAATTCTGACAAAGTTCTTAGAAGTAGTGTTTTATGACTGTCTTTATCACTTGCTTTTTCAAAGGATAAAATGTCTGATTAGTCACTTTGGATAGTTCTGGATGCTAAGCTCTTTTAGCTGATTAAGGAATTTTCTCATGTGGTAACATTCCCATCATATGGGATTTTATGCTTTTTGACTAACAGCTCTTAAAGGCAAGACGTATTTGGTTGTACTTTCACACCTAAAGGCATAAGGAGGATACAGAGAGTCATGGGATTGGGAGCCAGAAGTCGTGACACTTATTTTCATATTATCTGATTGTAAATGTCTCCTTCAATTAACTGTGAACTTATTGAGGGTAGGGGTTATGCAATTTACCTTTGTTTCCCAAGCACTGGTCTAGGCATCTAGTAAGACAAATAGCATATTATCTCTTTTACATGTGGATCTAAAACAAACAAACCAAGCTCATCAATACAGAGAATAACTGGTGGATGCCAGATGGGCACAGGGGGTGGGAGGTGAAAGAAATGAGTGAACGGGGTCAAAAGGTTAAAAAAAAGGAAATTTAAATTTAATACTAAAAAGCTATCTGAAACAGTTCTGTGGCCCATCTTGAGGAATATAAAAATAACATTATTATTTGTATGAAATAATATTAAAGAGAAAGAGTAGGAAAAAGAAATATAATACACACAAAGTACACAAATATTAAGTCAAGTGTACAGCTCAGTGGATTTTACAAAGTGATACACCTGTGAAACTTCTGTCAAGATCACGCCATAGAATATTAAAATAGCAACCCAGAAACATCCCTCATGTCCCTTTGCCCTTATTATCCAATGGAAAAACAGTACACCTCTTTTACTTCTATCTTCATAGCTTAGTTTTGACTCTTTTAAAACTTCATATAAATGGAATAATCTTTCACTTAATAGTATGCTTGTACACAATGATCCTGTGTATGAAAGGCATACATTCTTTTTCATTGCTGTATAGTATCCCATCGTATGACTATAACACAATTTATCTGTTTTACTGGGTTCTTTGTCTCTGTTCTAGTTTTAAACAATTAAAAATAAAGTTACAATAAAAATAGCGCAATAAATACAGTATTTGAATAAATTTTCACAGGCATCACATTTTTCTTGATCACAGAGGAATTCGGCCCTTATAGTCAGTGAATTGACTGACTACAGAGAATTGGCCATTGAAGGAACAAATGAAGACAGATAGCATGATCCACAGAAACTGATCAAGTAGACATGTAAGAAATACAGGCTGTAGCATACAAGTAAATATGGCTTGCTCTACAAAGTGATGGAGGAAGGAAGAAAAATGTAGAGGAACCTGCTGAGAAAGCAGTAGTGGGTGACAATTAGGGGTTATGCTATCAGAAGGCACAGGAAATCACTAAACCCAGGATTATCCCCAGTGAACAATAAGAAAATAGAAAATCGTTTTACAGAGTTGAAGAACATGGCATGAGAACAAGGCACCACTATACTGTACACTAGAAGACATTTTGCAGGACAGTGAGTGACATTTATTTTTCTTTTACATTTGTCTGCAAGATTTTTCATTTGCCTACACTGATAACTGGAATTAAAGGTTGTATGATCTGCTTAATGATCCAGAGAGAGACCCAGTGTAACAGTCCCGTTAGAGCTTCATTGAAGCATTAAGTAAGTGCCGACGTTAAGGTCTTTTTCTCTTTGTCTATGAGTGCTGATTACTGAAACAAAGTTGACACTATGTGAGCAAAGTGAAATGAAAAACTGAATAATCAATCAACCAAATTCAAGGTAGCTGGTTATTCAGGATAATTCATACACAAAAAACCTGCATATAATTCTTCTTGAAGAGCTTGTTTTTATGATTAGCTCAATGTTCCCTGATATTCGACCTTCAAGTGAATATCCAGATAGTGACAACCTACTGCTCCTCAACCTTATACTTAGCTTTATTCATATATCACTTAAATGAAAACTACAAGTCATTTGCTACAAATGAATTGCTTCATTTATACCACACATTACAATGGCACAACTATAATTTTCCTATATCTCTAGACTTTATTTAATAATTCACCTTATTCAAATATTCAATAACCTAAAACCAACTCAACGATTTTGCTTATAATCATACAACATTATCAAAATGATGAGTCACACATACTAAGAGACATTTTTAGTGTCCAAACAGTGATCTAAACAACATTGTACCTGTGCTTTTCAGGTTTGTTTAAATTTGGTTTTTAATCTTATGCAATGTATTTTAATAGCTTTATTGAGTTATAATTTTATACTGTGAAGTTCACCCATTTAAAGCATATAATCCAGTGTCGTTTGGTATATTTACAGAGTTATATAACCATCACCATAATCTAATTTTAGAAGCTTTTCATCATCCCCAGATATTTCTTTTGACTACAGTTTCAAATCATAATTACTGTAGTCAAAAGACTACACTTTAGGGTTAGTTAATAAAAATGTTAGTTAGTTAATAAAAAAAGTCCACACTTTAGGGTTTACCTCTGCTCTTGTTTCTTTTTCACATAGATTCAGTGACCTCAGTGTGTGTGTGTGTGTGTGTGTGTGTGTGTGTGTGTGTGTGTGTGTGTGTGTGTGTAAGTCAGAAAGAAAAAGAGTTCACCTATTTTAAACTTCTAATGATTATAAAAATCTTCCTACAGCAGTTTTTGTGAACAGAAGTATTTCTGCCACCTTTGTTTTTTAAGTAGCAGAAGTGTATATTTAGGGTTACTGGAATTGTACAATAGATTCTTAACTGGAACTGAAAGATTTTCAACCCTAGAGAGCTTTTGAAAATTGCAGCCTTTCCTGAATAAAAGCAGGATGGCAAGATAACTCCTGGAAAACTCTTTTGCTACGGCCCTGTTGAAGTAGAGAGTGAAACATCTATCTTCCTGATCAAATGACTAAACAAAAGTTATCATGGAATTTTTTGAGAAAAGAGAAGGCTATACTGTTGAATTAATTATATTTTCTGTACTTGCTGAGGGAAAAAAGCTTTCTTCTCATCTGACCTAAATAGATACGGGCTAAGATTCTATTTTACCTGGCTAAAATGTACAAACTTGGAATAATTTCCTAAGTTATGATTCCCCTCTCTCCATATTAACTGTTTATCACAAAAACATTGAAGCCCTGGCAGCAATGATTTCCCTTTCTGACATTGACTGGATGGGTCTAAGCTGGACTAATCAGGAATTTGAGATTGGGGTGAGAGGAGCCTGACTCAATGTCTTTGAGTCCTGAAATATGTAGGCTCAAAGACAGAGCTACTGGTGAGTGTGATCTGCCTTCCATGCAGATCAGAGAAGCAGAGACAGCAAATACGCAGAGAGAAAGAAGAAAAGAATGAAGCAGATATGTGTAAATTAACAGACCAGGCAGAAGGAAAAGGGATCTGAGTGGTGAAAGAATTCTACACAGCTTTGCACGCTCTAATTCCTGTACCTTCTGAGGCTCTACTGAACTTCTGCCCTTTGAGTCTGTGAGATACTTCTTTATGCTTAAGCCAACTGGCTTTGTTTTGTATTACTGGAAACCCAGAGATTCCTAAAAATTGACTCTTTTAAAATGGAACATAAGCATTTACTTAAGTTTCTAAATCACTTATGAGTGATACCAAAGAAATAAAAAGATAAACTTTCTGCTTTTGATTAACTTAAACTCTTATTAGGGAAACAAGAACTTCACATATAACAAAACTCTCCAAAACAATGCAGCTTATTCCACAATGAGCATTAGGTGGCATAATTATGTGCAGTAGACAATGGAGAAATCCATGTGGGCTCTAGCAAGGAGGGAAGATCTTGGAGGCATAATTCTTTGTGTTAAACATTGAACGATGAGTAGAGTTTGATTAGATAAAAAGTTTGGTTAAAAAAAATGTGTTCTAGATTAAGAGACAAAGTAGCCAGGAATGACCGTAGAAGCTACAGAAATCCAACGGAAGAATAAATTGTGATAAGAGATGATACTGGGTTAGGAGGGTGGTGCCAGATGATGGAGAGGCATGAATTACAGAAGAGGAGTTACCTGGACTTCCTGTAACTAGGTAAAAGGAGGAGTGGTAGATCCTTAAGCAGAGGTGTATTGTGACCAAATGTTTGTGTAAAAAGTTAAATCTGGTTGTGGTATACTGTACAGTTCAGAGGCAAGTAAACTAACTTGGAAGATGTTTTCTCTCTGACGGTGATTACAGAGAGGGGAAAAAAATCTAAGACGTGGGAGAAGAAACAGACTTCGATCAGTACTTCTCAAACTTTACTGTATGCATGAATTGCCTGAGAATCTTCTTAAAAATGCAAGTTATTATTCAGTAGTTCTGGGCTAAGGCCCAGAATTCTGACTTTCTAACAATCTCCCAGGTAATACCCACACTGCTAATCTGTGAACCACACGTTAAGAAGACAAGATTTTGAAAATAATGATCTAATCCAGTGTGACGAAGGAAAATAAGAGTCAAAGATGACTCCAAGGTTTCTAGTGTGCTATAGTAGACAGGAGAGAGAGAAAAGGGAAACTGAGCCAATCCAACATTCATCGAGTGACTGCTGTTCATTATTTTCCTTTATCCTGCGACCTAACCATATAAAGTAAATCCATTCATTCACTTAGTCTACACTTACGCACTTATGTACGAAGCATCCACTAAGTGACAGGCATTGTTCTAAATGTTGTGGATTCAGTAATGAATAAAACTATAAAATAAAATTTGAAACCTTTGCTTATAATTTCAAGGGAAGGACAGAAAATAAACAAAATAAGTAAAACATATAGTATTAAAGTTGGGAAAGTCAAGTAAATAGCCCAAAATCTACTTTGGCTGAGTTTCATTCAAACAAGTCACGTTGAACATCTTCTGTATAACACAAATATGATAAATTTATAAGGAATTCAAGATATATGGTGAAGCTAAAACTATTTTTAAATCCTTTGAAAGTATTTTACTGAGTTAATAAAAAATATTTCAGAAAGTCCTGGGAACTTTAGCTGTGTCACACCTGGACATATTTTTAATGAAAGTGTGTATCTGAATGTGTAATGGAATATTTTATAGCTTTCACAGTCATCCTTCTCAGAACAAACATCTGTCTTACTAATCCGGTGATATATGGTCTGACCGAGTGCTCATTTCCCGTCTATAAGGGGCCAGCTTAAACGTTCTTTGTTTCTTACCACAGATAGTAGAGAGGAATTTCTTTCCAAACACACTGTAGAAAGTCATTTCTATAGTAAGCTGAAGGAAACACTACGGGATTAATTAGTCAAAGAAAACAAAGGAACAGATTGAGAAATCTGTCTGTATGTATGTATGTACATCTGTATGTATTTATCTATCTATGTCTGTACTTCTGACATCTATGAATCTGTAAAACAAAACTGAATAAATAAAGTGTAAAATGGAAGCCTATTAAACTATAATTGCTATAAAACAATAGGTTCTCGTCCTCCAAAACTTATATTTAAAAATTGCTAAATGTATCTTTGTTCACTAAGCACTTTAATTAACAACTATAACATGGTGATTATATTATTCAACATTTAAATGCTTAATTTGCAATCTGGAATTGCAGGCATTCCCTGATAAAGATGTATTTTCATTTGTTGCATTTGTATTTTTAGTAGAAGACAAAAATAAGAAGATACTTATATGGTAATATGATACTAGATCCATAAACAAAAGTTTTACTCTTTCTTTTTATTGCTCTTGAGATTTAAAACACAATAACAATCTATATTTACGCATTGAGCTATTGGATTTTTTCATGTTATGAGAGGTTTGAAATACTGTACCTGCCATCTACTGGAAGTCTATGGGAGGTACATTTCCCTGCTATCAACTAAGGCCTCCAGAGAGTGAGTCTAAAAAATGCTATCAGTGCTTTTTGAGGAAATCATACCACAGGTTTGGAGGTCCTTTACCACTGTTAAAGAAAATTGAAGATAAAATAATCTCATTAATCGCTGGTGAAGGTACAGAAGGAACCCATATAAATTTGAGTAGGCAAAATCACAAGAGAGATTCACCTCTGAAATGTCAAAAGTACTAAAAGGCCACGAGCAAAAAGATCTACAAATTTCCTTCCCAGCATTTTTATTAAAGGAAGTGCTCTGACCATAGAAATATGTGTATATAATTCCTAACTATTACAAATAGCTTTTAGGATCGAGGGAGTCAGGATTCTGAGACCTTTTCTAGTGACTTCTGTCTATTTCTGGGCTTCAATGGGTTGTGTGAGTAAGGGTAAGAGTAAACAGGGGAGAAGACAAGATAAACTGACACTGTAGACGAAATGTTGAATTACTTCAAAGAATGAAACACCATAGTCAGTTGTTTAATTACATGCTTTGTGACTATATTTAATTCCTTCAATTATGCTCTGGGTCAGAATAGTTAGCTCCAGCCCTACATGTAACCTAGACACTTACAGGTTGGGATGCCTAGACTTTTCCTATTGAAATCATGTCAGTCTATTTTCTTACCCTTAATAATTTTAATACAATGTATCTAATGACCACTTTCTCCTGATTTATGGGAAAACCCCAGAAACTAAGAATTACCCTTTCATTCAGTTTTTATGCATGCCTTTAAAAATTATAACTTAAAAAACGTAAAAACATAAAACCTTCCAGCTTTTAATTTTTCTATACTTTTGGTGGCTAGAAGTAATTCTTAGAAGTAATAAGCTCTAGAATTGCATGATCATAGATAGAGCTTGAGGGTTTCATACAGATTAACAGTGGCACTAAAAGGTAGAATAATTTAATTCAAGGGCATACAATTTAGTGGTAGAACTTAAACTATAATTCAGGTTGTTTCACTGTAGTCACTATTATTTCTACTACCTTGCACTGCCTCGAATGTAATTATAAAATTGATATTGGACTTGAAATTGAAACAGGGAGTTTGAGCTATTGTTGTGTGAGAGAAGGGAAGGAGGTGACGAAGAATAAAGATATTTGCCAGATATGTCCTTGGCATTGTTAATTAGGCATGTTCATTTTTACTTCGAAATTCAAACAAGCCCCATGTCAAATTTTCAGACCTAAATTAGCCCCACTTTACTTAAATATATCAATAAGAACACGTGAAGACAAGGAATTCAGAGTTAGAGAGTTTCAGAGACAAGCAGCACCCAGGCATTTCTAAGGCTGAGTGACAAAACAGTAGGACTTCTGTGTCTAGCAACATTACAGATTATTAGAGACCCTGAAAATCTTCAGCAGCAAACACTTATAAGTATGAGATAATAACATAACAAACATTGTTTGAAATGCATAGTCAAACTCACAGAGAAGTTGTAACATCCCCAGGGGCTAAAAGCAAAGAGAAAATTGAAAACCAGATTAGTGAACTGATGCTGATAGTTTGGCAGCTTGAGAGGGTGGGGCATATTAGTCACTCTTGTTATTGAAAGGAATTTAATGAACATTATGGACCAAAAACCAAGGCACTGGAACTGCTTGAGTTGGGGAGTTGGACTAGCAAACCCTCCCCTCAAAGACACATATATAAGTTCAGGATACATGAAGGGCTATGTCCTCAGGGCAAGAGTAGCTAGGGAAAAAGTCATCTACTGGCAAAGTGAAATGAGAGAAACGCTGTTGAGGTGTCCTGGGACCTAGGTAGGAAAAAAAGGTCTATAAAAAATTTGCATCCACAGAAAAAGCAAACAGCAGAATCAGATCCTGGGAGCTTTAGGTAATAAGATTGAGACAGACTAAAAAAAATAAGTACGTTTAAAATGACTAAAATAAATAGAGGAAGGACTCAAAAGTCTAAGAAAGTAATACAATACTATCAACAATGCATATAATTGAATACTTTGCAGCAATTAAAAAAGATTAGGTATATCTATATATGCTGATATATAAAGATCTCCAAATTTTCTTATAAAAAAGCTAGTTACAAAAGCATCATATAGTATAAATCCATTGTTGTTTAAAAGAATTGAAAAGGCACTGTGTGTTTGCTCTAAGGATGTTCATTCTCTTTTTTATTTAAAAAAATTAATTGAAATATAGTTAATGTACAATATTATGTTAGTTTCAGGTGTATTACAGAGTGATTTGACATTTGCCTACATTATGAAATGATCACCACAATAAGTCTAGTAACCATCTGTCCCTGTACGAAGTTATTATATTATTTCCACATAAAAGTGAGATAATATGGTATTCGTCTTTACCTGACTTATTTCGCTTAGCATAATATTCTCTATATCCATCCATGTTGTCGCTAATGGCAAAATCTCATTTTTTATGGCTGAGTAATATTCCACATATATATATATATATATTTATACATATATATACCACATCTTCTTTATCCATTCTTCTCTTAATGGACATTTAGATTGCTTCCATATCTTGCCTATTGTAAATAATGCTGCAATGGACATTGCTTTGAATGTTATCTTTTGAATTAGTGTTTTTGTTTTCTTCAGATAGATACCCAGAAGTAAAACTGCTGAATCATATGACAGTCCTATTTTTAATTTTTTGAGGAACCTCCATACTTTTTCCACAGTGGTTACACCAATTTACAATCTCACCAAAAGTGCATAAGAGTTCCCTTTTCTCCACAAAGGATGTTCAGTTTCTTTATATCTGATTCCAGTTAACTGTTTTGTTTCCTATAATTTTAAAACATAATGCAAGATTATTACTAATGAAAAAATTGGACCAGGCAAATTTGAAAAAAAAATGAAAAATAACTTTTAGAAATAAAAAATTTAGTCACTGAAATTTTTTAAAAAGGGATTAGATATGGCTAAAGATAGAATTAGTGAATAGAAGGATAAATGTGAAGAAACACAGAGAGACCAAGGAAATAGAAAAATACAAAAAGAGGAATTTAAGAAAAAAAAATGTCATGAAGAACCTAGGGGTAAGACAGGAATAAAGACACAGACCTACTAGAGAATGGACTTGAGGATATGGGGAGGGGGAAGGGTGAGCTGTGACAAAGTGAGAGAGAGGCATGGACATAAATACACTACCAAACGTAAGGTAGATAGCTAGTGGGAAGCAGCCGCACAGCACAGGGAGATCAGCTCGGTGCTTTGTGACCACCTGAAGGGGTGGGATAGGGAGGGTGGGAGGGAGGGAGACCCAAGAGGGAAGAGATATGGGAACATATGTATGTGTATAACTGATTCACTTTGTTATAAAGCAGAAACTAACACACCATTGTAAAGCAATTATACTCCAATAAAGATGTAAAAAAGAAAAAAAAGAGAGGTTCAGAGACATGAGGTAAAATGAGAAAGTCACACATATATTCAAAAGTAATTTCAGGGGAGCATATAGAGAGAATGGTAAAAAGCCTATCTATTAAAAGAATGGCTGAGAATTTTCCAGAAGTTATAAAACACTCCAGTCCTCAGATTCAAGAAATCTTATAAATCCCAAGCAGTCTCTAAAGGAGCAAAGGCAAATAAATGATTTTTAAACCAAGCCAAGAGAAGAGGCAGACCAGAATCAACAATTAGACATAGATGTTTCTCAGTAACAATATGAAAAAGGGAAGAAAGTAAATTACCCTCTTCGATGAGCTGAGAAAATTCTCCTAAAAATGGATATTTTGTGCTCATTTAACATCATTTAAGAATGAGATCAAAATAGGCATTTCACAAATAAAAATGAATTGTATTTACTATCAATAGACTATCACTGAAGGAATTGCTAATGAATATTCTTCATGAAAAAGAATATTGAATTGGTAAAGAAGGATTGAGATGAAAAAAGGGGAGGTGAGCAAATAAATTGGTAAAAAATAGATAAATCTAAAAAAGTACTGATTTCATTAAATAACAAGAATAATAATGATTAATTTGGGGAGGAAACAAACAAATTGAGATTTAAATACCCAACAAACATAACATACAAGGTGGAGTGGTAATACTTGGTATTAAAGATTGAGGCCTATTTTTGTGGGGGCGAAGTCTGGTGTGATGATTTAATTTTATGTGTTAACTTGACTGGGCCACAGGGTACCCAGATACTTAGTCAACACTGTTATGGATATTTCTATGAAGATAGTTCTGGATGAGATTAACATTTAAATCAGTAGACTGAGTGAAGCAGATTGCTCTCCCTAAAGTGGATGGGCCTCATTCAATCAGTTGAAGGCTGACTAGAACAAAAAGGTTGACCCTCCCATGAGTAAAAGAGTTCTTTCTGAGAGTTTGAGGACTGCGATATTGGCTTTCTTCTGCCTTTGGACTCAAACTGAAACATCAGCTCTTCTTGGGTCTCAAGCCTTCTGGGCTTTGGACTAGAACAACACCATCAGGCTCTCAGACCTTCAGACTGAGACTGAAACTAAACCACTGGCTCTCCTGAGCCTCCATCATGCTGATGAACCCTGCAGATCTAAGATTTACCAACCTCCATAATCATGTGAGCTGATTCCTTATAATAAATCTCTCTCATTCTCAATCTCTCTCTCTCTTGCTCTCATTATCACTCCCACTCTAGTTCTAGCTGTACCTCTATCTCCATCTTTATCTCCCTCTCTATCTCTATCCTACTGGCTCTGTTTCTCTGGGGAACTCTAAAACAGATTTTACCAACAGTGATTCTAGAGGAATAGAATTATGAGTTTTCTGAATTGGTTCTGGGGTTTCTGGAATTGGCTTTCTAATTTGATTAGGTTTCAAGATGCTAATGACTCCATTTCCAGTAGTAAAGAAAGCACTGATAGTTCATGATCAGGCAACCTCTGGCAACAGAGATAAGCAAAATATCACCACTGGAGACTCCTAAACAACCACTTACAAGAAGCAAGGATCTAAGTGTCTGTGTACATGATGCTTTTGAACGTTTCTGTCAAACTAACAAGTATAAGGAGAGTAACTCATTGCTCCTAACACTCACTGGTGGACAAAGTGGGAGAAGAAAAGGAGCTCAGGGATTCACATTCCCAGTTCAAGAGCCACATAAATGACCTGAAAGCTCTATGTGTGCTCCTATAGCTGCAGGGCTGAAAATGCTGAAAATCAAAAGCAGAATCTCAACCTGCAGCTGGCTGACTTACAAGGCATGTTGAACTCCCAGCCTGGTAAGGTGTCTACTATTAAAGGGCACTGATTGGGAAGGCACTGGGATCCTGAAAAGTGGAATGAGGACACATGAAAAGCCCTTGATGTAGCTACAGACACTGAGCCCCTAAATTCTGATGAATCATTTTGCCAATGGAAGCAGCCTCTCTACTCACCATGGAAGAGGTCTTTTCATCCCCAGTGGAACCTCCAGTAGAAGCAGCCTCTTCATCCCCATCTGAGGGGGATTAACTCTGCAATGCCTGATGAAAGAGTAATGGCCTACCCTGAGGCAGATGCCACGCAAGACAATGCTGACTGTCCTCCACTCCTCTGTGCTTCCCGACCTACAACCAGGCTAAAGACCCAATAGGTCCCTAAGGCCGAGGTAGAAAGTGTGACCCATGAGGATGTGCAATATACTCCAAAAAAAGAACCTGAATTTTCCAATTTGTACAGACAGAAATTTGGAGAACATGTATCGGAATGGATAATAAGGATGTGGGATAATGGTATCAGGAATATAAAGTTGGATCAGGCCAAATTCATTAATATGGACTGACTAAGCAGTGATTCTGCATTTAATTTTGCATCTTGGGGGGTTAGAAAGGGATCTAACAATTTGGTTGCTTGATTGGCTAAAGCATGGACCAAAAGGTGGCCCACAGTGAGCAAGTTGGAAATGCTGGACCGACCTTGCTTTACTGTAGAGGAAGGGATTCAAAGGCTTAGGGAGACTGAAATGTTAGAGTGGATTTGTCACTTAAGACCTACTCACCCACCCTGGGGTAGTCCAGAAGACACACTTTTTACCACAACTATGAGGAATCAATTTGTAAGGGGAGTCCCAACAGCCTTGAAGTGCTCTGTTTGTTGCTTATCTCTGTAAGCCAGACCTTACAATGGGAACTGCAGTCACTGAATTGGGAAACCTAAATGCAAGAGAGCAACTGAATCCCAGAGTGGCAGGGTCCAAAAGACACCACTCAACCGCCAAAAGAAAAGTGAGTATGGTTACTGCAGTGGACAGCAGAGTCAAAGCAGCAATTAGAATAGTCTGACTAAAGCAGTATTCACTAGCTGATCATGGTATACACCTAAATGTGAACTAAATAGCAAGCCTACTAAATACTTACTTGACCTGTATAAGCAGAAAAATTCTACGTTAAGTGAATAAAAGTCTAACTTGAATATAAAAAGAGAGAGTCACAGCCCCTCAATCCGTTCCCAGACGAGCCAGTTTACAGACCTGGAACCCTTTAAATGCAAGGGAGGCCCTCTTAAGGAAAGACCCTGGTACACTGCCAGAAATTTATACTGCTAATCTGTATTTCAGTCCTCCTCCAAAGGGATCTATGGCCTTTTACTAGGATAACAGTATTTTGGGGAAAAGGAAATAATCAGACCTTTCTGGGACTACTGAACACTGGCTCTGAACTGACACTGATTCCAGGTGACCTAAAGCATCACTGTGGTCCACCAGTTATAGTAGGGGCTTATGGAGGTGACGTGATCAATGTAATTTTAGCTCAGGTCTGACTCACAGTGGGGCCAGTGGGTCCCCAAATCCATCCTGGGGTTAGTTATTTCTCCAGTTGTAGAATGCATAATTTGAATAAGCATACTTAGCAGCTAAGAGATTTCCCACTTTGGTTCTCTGATCTGTGGTGAGAAGGCTATTACGGTGGGAAAGGCCAATTGGAAGCCATTAGAACTGCCTCTACCTAGGAAAATAGTAAACCAAAAGCAATACCACATTCCTGGAGAGAATGCAGAGATCAGTACCACTATCAATGGCTCGAAAGATGCATGTGTGCTGATTCCCACCACAGCCCCATTCAACCTTCCTATTGGATCTGTGAAGAAGACAGGGATCTTGCAAAAGACAGTGGATTATTTTAGGTTTAACTGAATAATTACTAAAATTGCAACGGCTATATCAGTTGGGGTTTCATTGTTTGAGCAAATTAATACATCCCCTAGTACCTGGTATATAGCTATTGCTCTGGCAAACGCTTTTTCTGATACCTGTCAATAAAGACCACCAGAAGCAGTTTGCTTTCAGGTGGCAAGGCCAACAATACAACTTCTCTGTCCTGCCTTAGGGGTATATCAACAACTCTCCAATCCTATGTCATCATTTAGTTTTCAGGAATCTTGACTGCCTTTCCTTTCCACAAGATATCACTCTGGTCTATTACACTGATGGACCTAGTGAGGAAGAAATACAAACTACTCTAGACTTATGGGTAAGACGTCTGTGTGTCAGAGGGTGGGAAATAAATCTGACAAAAAATCAGGGACCTTCTACCTCAGTGAAATTTCTAGGGCTTCAGTACTGTAGGGCATGTTGAGATGCGCCTTCTAAGATTAAGGGTAAGTTATGGCACAACCGAAAAAGAGACACAATGCCTAGTGGGCCTCTTTGGAATTTAGAAGCAACATATTCCACATTGGCCCATTTACTGAGTGACCCGAAAAGCTGCTAGTAATCCTTGGATTAGGGAATGAAATGCTTGAGGAATGAAATGCTTGAGGTGCACTTGCCTCCAACCTCTACAAAGTAACTGGGAAGCTCTGCAACTAGACAGCTCCAAATAAAATAGAGGGAAGAATTTTCAAAAGAAAATCAATGAATATGATCTATTCTACAATAGAAACATTAAAGAAATCTGATGTTCTTTTGTCTTCTAGTGTCCAAGCTAGAAGTTATTTTCAGTAACCCCCTAAAACAACAGGCATTATGCATAGCAGCGAAATAGTATTAGGGATCCTCCGTTTATCTGACTCATAACCAGAATTTTTCATGGATATCTAAGTCAGCTATGAAACACACAAACCATTAAAGAATATCAAAATAAAGATTCAGGTACTGTTTGAAAAGACTGAAAGATAAACAGAAAACTAGGGATAATGTAACGTATATGTAAGACAATGCATTAATCATCCTAACATAAAAATAACTTAGAAATCATTAAGATAAAGATAAACATCCCTATGGAATAAGGTCATGAACAGATTATCAATAAAACACACGTATCTGATAAGTATGTGAAAAACATTTATGCTCACTAATGATAAAAAAAATTCTACCATTGATGCAGTCCAAACAGGTCAGACTCATAGGGTCACATAGAAGGGTGGGAAAATGAGGAGTGAATCCGAAGGAGCAAACAGGAAATATCCCACATGGGAAGCTTTGCTAACTAAAGTCTCTGAGATTTTCCAATAAGACATCTATAAATCTGCACAGAGGAAATACGAAGAAAATTTGCAAACCTTTGTTTAGAACTGTTTGTTCCTTTTGATATGTATGCCTAAACTATTTTGGAAGAGGCAGGAACCATTGTTTCCTAAATAAATCAAAAGAAAAGCTCAAGGGATTTCCCCATTGGAAAAAGCCTAGTGGAATTTTACCATCAGAAGAAATTGTAAAAAAACAATTTACCCTAGAGGATTTCCTCTATGCTGCAGGAGTATGGTATAGTCCTTCCATCACAGAGTGAGCAATTGGTAGCTCCTGAGACCAGCACAATTTGATCAGTTGAATTTCACCACCTTCAGGTATAGAGCTAAAAATGAAGAAAAACACCTTATTATTACTTGGAAATTACATTCAATTGAGAATTACATACATTGAAACTATTGATCAGCCACAGTAAGTATCTTGAATTTTTTTTCTAATTAAGATGAAAAGATTCAAAGCATAGTCTAGCCCAGATTTGGCAAACCCTACAATAATGACTATTTACTCATTTGCTCAGTTGTTTGTTCAGTTCATTCAATATGCTTTTATGTAGTCTGTGTCAGGAATTGTTTTAGATAATAGAGACCCAGAGACAAATTCCTCCTGGAGCTCATAGTTAGTAATGAAGATAAATGCAAAGTATTAAATGATATGGTAGGGACTTCCCTGATGGTACAGTGGTTAAGAATCCACCTGCCAATGCAAGCAACACAGGTTCGAGCCCTGGTCCGGGAAGATCCTACATGCCGCGGAGCAACTAAGCCCGTGCGCCACAACTACTAAGCCTGTGCTCTAGAGCCCGTGCTCTGCAACAAGAGAAGCCACCGCAATGAGAAGCCCGCGCACCACAACAAAGAGTAGCCCCTGCTTGCTGCAACTAAAGAAAGCCTGCACTCAGCAACAAAGACCCAACGCAGCCCAAAAATAAATAAATAAAAATAAATGATATGATAGGAGGTATTTGATACAAAGTGAACGGAGCTATGAGAACACAGAAGAGAATTTCTGAGGGTGGGTTTCTTAAAAGCAGAGCCTAAGAGACAAGGATTCTTGTGCAAGTGATTTATTGAGGCAATGTGTTCAAGTGAAACCTAACATACAGTGAGGGCAGCAAGAATATAGACAAAGATGTAAGTTCAGTAGTTCAGCTTCGGTCTGATTCTTCAAGAAGCTCCGGGTCAGGAACAGCATCATAAAGTTGTCCCACCTTGAGATAAAGGTCCAGACCTTATATCAATAAACCACAGTCTCCAGGATGGCCCTGGGGAGAAGGCATATGCTCCTAGGCACTTCCAAATGGGCAGGCTTCTGTGGACCAGGGACAACTCCCAGGCATATCCCTGTAGGCTGTTAACTGCCATCACTCACAGCAAGTGGGGGATGGGTGCACTGGCCCAGGAAATAGAATCTGTCTACTGCATTCCACTATTTACACCGTTCAGCCCCACCTGCTTCTCACATTAAATTAGTATCATGATGGCACCACTTCTCCAAGATTTGGGTTGTTCAAAATTTCTGGAGAAACTTACAGGAGGAGGGTTAGTGAGACAAACCACAGTCCCCACAGCACTAATACTCACCATCCCCCTTCTCTACCCACCCATTCCAGAGTCCTCTCTGCCTTGGATAACACTTTTAAAAATTATTTTTATAAATAAATTTTTTTTTTTTTATTTTAGTTTTGGCTGCATTGGGTCTTCATCGCTGCGCGTGGGCTTTCTCTAGTTGCGGTGAGCGAGGGCTACTCTTTGTTGCAGTGCACGGGCTTCGCATTGCAGTGGCTTCTCTTGTTGCGGAGCACAGGCTCTAGGCACGCAGGCTTCAGTAGTTGTGGCGCACAGGCTTAGTTGCTCTGTGGCATGTGGGATCTTCCCGGACCAGGGCTCAAACCCGTGTCCCCTGCATTGGTAGGCGGCTTCTTTTTTAAAATTAATTAATTAATTAATTTTTGGCTGTGTTGGGTCTTTGTTGCTGCACATGGGCTTTCTCTAGGTGCTGTGAGTGGGGGCTACTCTTTGTTGCAGTGCACGGGCTTCGCATTGCGGTGGCTTCTCTTGTTGCAGAGCATGGGTTCTAGGCGTGCAGGCTTCAGTAGTTGGGGCACGTGGGCTCAGTAGTTGTGGCTCATGGGCTCTAGAGCACAGACTCAGCAGTTGTGGCACGCTGGCTTAGTTGCTCCGCGGCATGTGGGATCTTCCAGGACCAGGGCTCGAACCCATGTACCCCGCATTGGCAGGCAGATTCTGAACCACTGCACGACCAGGGAAATCCCTAGATAACACTTTTGTTGATTCAGGTAGCTTTCCTGGTAAGGTGACCCAGACTGTCATCCCTGACAGATCTGAATCTCTGGTTACCTTGACCATTCTAGGTCATGGTTGCTATATTAACCCACTTACCATTTACACATTCACTATTAAAATGGAGCATGGGACTACCAAGAGATGACTCATGGAGTCACTCGTGTGCCAAAAATATTCCTCCCTACCTCACGATGCAACGAGTCTTACTTCCTGCTTATCTGAGTTCAATTACCCCTGCCAGTATGGTAATTTCCCTTTTTTTCTGCTGGTCTATTGGTATAAGGAGCCTAGAATGACCAGTGGCAGCTGCAGTTTTTATTTCAGTGGAAAACTTAAAGAGCATTCCTCTTCTTGAGGCCTCTAGACACACAGAGCCTAAATATGTGGGGTTGGGAAGCACAAATTCTCCAAATGGGTTACTTCAGTTATAGGTGTTGGCTGACTCCCACTTCCACGCCTTGATCACCAGATACATATATTCCACCTGTTGGAGACGTAGCACCATGTTACGGGGTGTCATCTTCAAGCCTCAGCTGTACTTTCAAGAGGCCATTCCAACACTCTGTCAGGCTGGCCGCTTCTGAATGGTATAGTATGTGGTAGGAACAGCACACCTCATTTGCCATAAAGTGGGTCTTGCTTCATGGCAATATTATATTGGATATCATGCTGGTAGATCAGACCTTTGAATCTTGGTACTGGCTGAGGCACTGTGAATAGGAAATGCAAACTCATATCCAGAATACGAGTTAATCACAATCAGATTAAATGGTTTCTCCTTCTAGGGTGGAAACGGTCCACTTTTATCAGGTTGCTTAAACTGATTGGAGGCTAAGTGCTGGTGTTTGTGGCTGACAGGTCAGACAGTCAGCCATGGTAGTAGCCATGAACCATGTTGAGAGGGAGCCCATTCAATTGGTCCCATCCCTATCAGGGCTCTGACTATCACAGACTCACCAAGCCTATGAATTCAGCTTTCTGTGAATTTCTGCCACTCTTAACAGTTAAGTCCTGTGACTGGTTGTCAGATCTGCCTGCACTTTGGCAACAAGAGGTACGGGTCTCTTTAATTGCAGCCAAGGAAGTATGTTTTACTTTAAATTGGAGACTGAGTCTGAGCCTGTCATTTTCTCTCTTTAAGGCATTAGTAGCACTTAGCAACAGCTCCCAAATACCTCAGTCTTTACAGTTATTATTTTCCCTGAAATTCTTAAGCCTCAGGACCATTACACAAGCTATGTCCACCTGTATCCCATCCAAGATCACCAGAGGTGAAAGTCTCAGCAGCTGTACTGCTATAGCAGGTCAGGAATCAGTACGCTACTAACCAAAAGTAATGAAGTCCTTGCTGCCATCTGGCTGGTGAATGATCTGACCCCAGCCTCTCATCCTTAGAGACTGCTTTCTAGGATTATTCCTGGTACCAACTATCTTGGGTTGGGTTTTCTAAAATCAGAGCCAGAGACAGGGCTTCTAGTGCAAATGATTTAATGAAGGAGTTCTCTCAGAAGAAACCTTACGTTAGTGAGGAAAGCAGAATAGGGCAGAGGATGAAGCTAGATGGAGATACAGTAGAAGTCTAGCCTCAGCGATCCCCTGGTGAGCTCTCCAGCATGAAGGGCACCCCGAGTTGTCCCACCTGGAGGCAAGCGGGCAGCCTTTTGTCTCCCCGTATCATCAGCTCTGGGACAGAGAGCAACATTTCAGACGCTTCTGAGTGAGGAGGCTCCTGTTGGTGGGAGGCAATCATTGTACATGAGCTGCTAAAAGGGATCTGGGCCGGGCACCAGCAGCTCTCCTACAGGAGGAATGAGAAACTCTTTGCTGAGGAATTAGAAAAGATTTTGTCATGAAGATTACACTTGGCCTGTTAGGAAGAGAAAAGAGGTAATTAGGCTGAGAACGGAGTAGCCAAGTTAGGGAGTGAACAGTAATTTAGGCAACAAGATCACTGACTTCAAATCTGGAGGAGATTTGTGGTCAGAATCGTATATATCTGATTTCAACATTTTTCTGAACTCAGTGGAAGCTCATCAATAGGCTAGGTGTTAACTTTTATTTAGTTTCTTTTCTTTTCTTTCTTTCTTTCCCTTTTCCTTTTTTTCTTTTGGATAATTTTCTTTAAGCTATAAGCTGCCAATACTTCCTGGCAGTAGTATTACTGAATATAGCTGGTTAATGAGGTATACTGGGGTTAGTGTACAACATTACACTAATTAATGTATTTCAACATCTCACTAGAGTAATAATAGACACCTTATAGAAAGGCTGTATAAGTTGGCAGATGTTAAAAAGGAAAAACTGTGTATGAGAGGTAATCTTGCCAGAGGCTCCAGAATTTCCGAAACAATGTAGTAAACAAAGGTTTACATTTAAAGTAAAATGGAACAGATTTTGGTTTGCTTATGTTGGTTGTCATGGCACTGGAGCCCCCACAGTCTAATGCCTCCTTGCTTAACTAAACAGAAAACAGGAGTTGGGGCAGAAGACGGCGCTCCAGGAAAGCAGAAACTGACTCTGGGGTCATGTGGCTGACAGGGTAGTGGTCCTCTGGCCAGGTGTCAGGCCTGAGCCACTGAGGTGGGAGAGCCGAGTTCAGGACATTGGACCACCAGAAACCTCCCGGCCCCACGTAACATCAGTTGGTGAGAGCTCTCCCAGAGATCTCTGTCTCAACGCTAAGACCCAGCTCCACTCAACGACCAGCAAACTCCAGTGCTGGACACCCCATGCCAAACAACTAGCAAGACAGGAACACAACCCCACCCATTAGCAGAGAGGCTGCCTAAAATCATATTAAGTTCACAGACACCCCAAAACACACCACTGGATGTGGTCCTGCCCACCAGAAAGACAAGATCCAGCCTCAGCCACAAGAACACAGGCACCAGTACCCTCCACTAGGAAGCCTACACAACCCACTGAACCAACCATACCCACAGGGGGCAGACACCAAAAACAATGGGAACTACAAACCTGCAGCCTGCAAAAAGGAGACCCCAAACACAGTAAGTTAAACAAAATGAGAAGACAGAGAAATATGCAGCAGATGAAGGAGGAAGGTAAAAACCCACCAGACCAAACAAATGAAGAGAAAATAGGCAGTCTACCTGAAAAAGAATTCAGAGTAATGATAGTAAAGATGATCCAAAATCTTGGAAATAGAATAGAGAAAATACAAGAAACGTTTAACAATGACCAGAAGAACTAAGGAGCAAACAATGATGAACAACACAATAAATGAAATTAAAAATTCTCTAGAAGGAATCAATAGCAGAATAACTGAGGCAGAAGAACAGATAAGTGACCTGGAAGATAAAATACTGGAAATAACTACCGCAGAGCAGGATAAAGGAAAAAGAATGAAAAGAACTGAGGACAGTCTCAGAGACCTCTGGGACAACATTAAATACACCAACATTCGAATTATAGGGGTCCCAGAAGAAGAAGAGAAAAAGAAAGGCACTGCAAAAACATTTGAAGAGATTATAGTTGAAAACTTCCCTAATATGGGAAAGGAAATAGTCAATCAAGTCCAGGAAGAACAGAGAGTCCCATACAGGATAAATCCAAGGAGAAACATGCCAAGACACATATTAATCAAACTATCAAAAATTAAATACAAAGAAAAAATATTAAAAGCAGCAAGGGAAAAACAACAAATAACACACAAGGGAATCCCCATAAGGTTAACAGCTGATCTTTCAGCAGAAACTCTGCAAGGCAGAAGGGACTGGCAGGACATATTGAAAGTGATGAAAGGGAAAAACCTACAACCAAGATTACTCTACCCAGCAAGGATCTCATTCAGATTCGATGGAGAAATTAAAACCCTTACAGACAAGCAAAACCTCAGCACCACCAAACCAGCTTTACAATAAATGTTAAAGGAACTTCTCTAGGCAGGAAACACAATAGAAGGAAAAGACCTACAATAACAAACCCCAAACAATTAAGAAAATGGTAGTAGGAACATACATATCGATAATTACCTTAAATGTAAATGGATTAAATGCTCCAACCAAAAGACATAGACTGGCTGAATGGATACAAAAACAAGACATGTAGAGATGTTGTCTACAAGAGACCCACTTCAGACCTAGGGACAAAAACAGACTGAAAGTGAGGAGATGGAAAAAAATATTCCATGCAAATGGAAATCAAAAGAAAGCTGGAGTAGCAATTCTCATATCAGACAAAATAGACTTTAAAATAAAGACTATTAGAAGAGACAAAGAAGGACACTACATAATGATCAAGGGATCAATCCAAGAAGAAGACACAGACATAGTGAATGGACGTGAGGACATGGGGAGGGTGAATGGTAAGCTGAGACAAAGTGAGAGAGTGGAATTGACATATATACACTACCAAATGTAAAATAGATATCTAGTGGGAAGCAGCCACACAGCACAGGGAGATCAACTGGTGTTTTGTGACCACCTAGAGGGGTGGGATAGGGAGGGTGGGAGGGAGATGCAAGAGGGAGGGGATATGGGGATATATGTGTATGTATAGATGATTCACTTTGTTATACAGCAGCAACTAATACAACAGTGTAAAGCAATTATACTCCAATAAAGATGTTAAAAAATAAATAAATGAAGTAAAACGGTAGAAAACTAGCCCAAGTGATTTAGAAAAGGAGGAGATTGGAGAATTTTGGATTTCCTAATTTATTACTTGCAAGATATAAGATGTAAAAAACACACAAAATTAACATTTGATCAATAGCATTACTTTTTGAAATCTCTATATTTGGGACTCAAAATTTGAGTAAAAATGCTGTCTTTCATATCGATGTTTGGATAATCACCAACACTCAGTTGAGTCACAAACTACTGGAAAAAGGTTCAGGGAAGCAAAGGCTCAAGGCTAGGTGTTTGGGGGTGAATGTGGGTGAGTGTGCATATTTGTACACCTGTGTGTAAAATGAGAGAGAGAGACCTTTTGTATATGTGTCATTTCAAAACCAAATATAAATAATTTAAATTTTGAACTGTGCGTACCTGCATATCTCTGGTGTAGTGTGTAGGCAATCAAGATTTAACACCACAATAAGGCCAGCACTGGAGAAAAGACTTCCTTTAGAATCTACCAACCTGGAACTAGTGTTATGCAGTCAGGAGCTTTGGTTATTAAATGAAATCAAAAGCCCATCAGGCCTATCAGCATCTTACAAACCATTAGTGTTTCATTTAAAGAGAGTGCCTTGTTTCTGAAATATTCATAGCTGGAATCCACCACCACTGCTGAGATTTACATCTCCTCTCTCCCCATTATGCTTGCTGAATCTCTTTACTTGCTATTGTAGGAAAAATATTCAAAGATTTATAGGCAGCAAAGAGAAGGCAGCAAATTATGACATCCATTATTGGCATCTGCTCTTGTCTGTATCCCCAGGAAATGCAAATACAAATGAATTCCAATTTTCTACTACAACTGAGTTGCAGAGGGAACTGTTATATGCAGATGAGGCAACTTCTATTTGGACAGAGATAAAATGGAAGAAATTTCAGTCTACTACACTTGGCATACCATTTGCATAACTCTGAGAAAACTGTCACAAAGGGATAATAAAAAATCATAAGTCTCTTAAAGAACCACATACAATGCCTATAACTAGGCTGCTTATAAGAGAAACAGACACAGCTTTAAGCTGTAGGGGCTGATGCAAGATCCAAAAACAAAAGGGTGATTAAAAATAGATGCTTCTATATTCACTAGTAAAAGTGATCCCTCTTCTCATGTTTGGCAAAAGGATTACACTAGGTTTGAAAATAACTTATAATCCAGTATGCAGTAAAGACAGACCTCACATTACCAATTTTTAAAAATTCTTCTGGCATAAGTCATTGTTTCTCCTGGAGGAATGACTATGACAACATTTCCCATTATGTTGTAGGCTCTTTGAAAGCAAGGAACTCTTGTATCCACTGATGTCCTGTATCCTCGGTGTCTAAGATAGAGTTTTGAACATAATAGTATCTCAAAATAAAATGTTCAGTGATAGGAACTGACAGAGTCACTGTAGGACAGTAGTGGGACTTAGGAGATCAGTGTTCTAGACTAGCCTTTGTCTCTGAGAATTTGGCCAGGTTCCCCTATTTCTATGGTCCTCAGCTACCACCTCTGAAAAAAAAGGAGAGGATAATATGATAATACCCACCTTATTTGGCTTGGTAAAGAATTAAACGAAGTATCATGCCTAGTGTCCAGTATAACACCTGGCACAGATCTGTCTCTGAAGACGTGGGTCCTTTTTTCTGACCTCCTACAACTCTCCGACACGCCTCAGCTTGAGGATTAGGAAGGTCAGCAGTTTCTGACAATCTTAGACCCCACTCACATGGCTCATGTTACCTGGATATTCTCTGTCTGCTCTTATCTTTAATGCTCCACCTGCCTCAAAATTGCTTTCCAGCATTTACTAAAACTGGCTTTTGACTCTCAATTTCCCTCTTCCCCAAGTCCTGACATCATGCCATACATGCTTTTCTTGTCTATCTTGCCTCCCCCACTGGGGTCATGATTTGCCTCAACTTTTCAGAGTGCCACACTCTTCCAGGCCCCTGCTGACTTTTCCCTCCTCTCTGTCCATCTAAATTTGACTGCCTTTATCCATTTCCCAACAAAACTGCTCCAGGTAACACAATTAGCACACAAATGACCATGATGAGCTCTGTAACTTTACATCCTTCAATGCTTGGCATACAAAGCTTTCTCAATTTCTGCCCCATGATTAATCACTTCCCTGGATGACTGACAGTGGGAACATTCATTTCCTTCAGAAAAACACTACTTCCACCTACTGGGTGTCATCTTGTGCAGGTGAACACCACACCCAATTGTTTTAATCACCTCCTATTCAGAACCCTGTTGGTGAGGGAGGGATTCCTGCCCTGGAGTTGTGAGGATGGCCCCAAAGGTCCCATGATACTCATGATACTCACAGCTCAGGAGAGGAGGACACCATATGCCAGGCCAGGCTACATGGGCTTGTGCTTGGGAGCAGAGTGAACTACCAAGGGGCAGTGGGAGGCGGCGTTATAGTACCAAGAGGGTAGGTGCCCCTGGTTCCCAGGGGATTGGCTTGCTGGGATAATTCTATGGGATGACAGGAAACTGAAACCCACTACTCAGGGATAAGCAAGAACTGCACCTGGTCCCCATGATAAGGAGGGCTGTTTGGCTAGGGGGGTCTTACCTCTGAGAGCAGAGTGGGAGTGGGGGAAGCTTGTGATTAAGGTATTTGAGGCCCTTCTTATTTTACCAGATGTCAAGGCAGCACATCATATTGAGCCTTAATTTTAGGCTTTATCGCACACCAACTCACATCTCACCTCTCAATTCCTTTAATTCCTAACTCCAAGAACTTTCACTTCTGCTCTATGATGGTAGGGCTTACACTTCCAGTCTAATGCTCAGAATCATAATTTCCAACCTCCCAATTCTTATTATCCTTAGAGTTCTATCTTATTGTTCTACATACCCTCCCTGAACAAACCCAACTCTGAATCTACTGTATACCCTGCTGAGAACTATGGGAGAAAAACCACAAAGTGGATGAGATTTGTGCTGTTATATTTTCATAGTCCTTAACTGCCAGTGGATTATTAATATTGCCTAGAATCTCAGAGCCTTGTTCTCTCAATTTGCAGAGAAGCTGCTCCACATTTCACTGCTATTCTCAAGGCCCTACTCAACCTTTCCCCAGTCAGGCTTATCAAAGCACCTGAGATAAGAATTCTATCTACACTGCCATCCTACCTTAAGCCTCAGAGGAAGGGCCATTTCTCTTGCTTCTCATGCCCAAACGCATAATTGTGTTCTGAATCCCTTTCTCTCTCACCTCCTTGACAGCCTCATTCCATCAATTTTCTCTTCTCCTCTTTATCCTCAATCTTCCCGTCTCAGTTGTTCTTTTTCCTTAGCATATACACATGCTCAAGTCTCTTCTACCTAACAAATCCCGCCTTTGGCCCTTTAACTATTACTACATCTCTTCATCCCCTCACAGCCAAGCTGCTTTAAAGAGAAGAATAGAATTTAAATATCCTCCAGCCCCAAAAAAGGAACCCTCCTACACTGTTGGTGGGAATATAAATTGGTGCAGCCACTATGGAGAACAATATGGAGGTTCCTTAAAAACTAAAAATAGAACTACCATATGATCCAGCAATCCCACTCCTGGGCATATATCCAGAGAAAACTCTAATTCGAAAAGATACATGACTCCAATGTTCATTGCAGCACAACTTACAGAGGAGTGGATAAAGAAGATATATATATATATACATATATATACATACACACACACACACACACACACACACATATATATAATAGAAAATTAGCAATAAAAAGAAACAAAATAATGCCATTTGCAGCAACATGGATGGACCTAGAAATTATACTAAGTGAAGTAAGCCAGACAAAGACAAATATGATATGATACAGCTTATATGTGGAATCTAAAAAAAATGATACAAATGAACTTATTTACAAAACAGAAATAGACTCACAGACACAGAAAACAAACTTATGGTTACCAAGGAGGATAGCGAGGGGTAGGGAAGGGATAAATTAGGAGTCTGGGATTAACATATACACACTACTATATATAAAATAGATAATCAACAAGGACCTACTATATAGCATAGGGAACTATACTCAGTATTTTGTAATAACCTATAAAGAAAAGAATCTGAAAAAGAATATATATATATATATATATACACACACACACACACACACACATATACACACACACATATATATAACTGAATTACTTTGCTGTACACCTGAAACTAACACATTGTAAATCAACTATATTTCAATAAAAATAAATAAATACATAATTAAATATCTTCCAGCCCCACTCCCTCCCAGTGAATTGCAGCAACACATCTGTCAACACACATCAATAACTTGGCTCTCATCAAACCTAGCATAGGCCTTTCAGTTCTAATCCTCCTGGGGCCCGCTAGAACATGGGACACTGTCAACTCCTCACCCCCGACACACAAGCTTCTGGGACACCTCTCTTCTAACTCTCCGACCTCTTGTTTTTAGTCATCTCTGTGTCTGCTCCCCATCCGCTGCCTGCCCTGAATTTTGGAGCTACTCAGGGTTCAATTCTCAGCTATATTCCTTAGGTCATCTTATCCATGTTCCATGAGTGCTGACTCTCAAAGCAATATGTCTAACCCAGAAGCCTTCCCTGAGCTCCAGATCTCTCATTTTAACTGGCTGCTAATTATCGACAACTGCTTCAGACTCTGCACACATTAAACTCATCACTTTTCTCATACGTTCACTTTCTACTTCATCCCTCAAATATGTCTCTACTTCAGCCATCCCCAACCTTTTTGGTACCAGGAACCAGTTTCATGGAAGACAATTTTTCCACAGACCGGGGAGAGGGAAATGGTTCAGGCCGTAATGTGAGTGACGGGGAGCGATGGGGAGCGGCAGATGAAGCTTCGCTCCCTCACCCGCCCCCCACCTCCTGCTGTGCGGCCCGGGTCCGCTAGCGGTCCACGGCCCAGGGGGTTGGGGACCACTGCTCTACTTCATTTTACATCCCTGTTTTGGTTTTTATCCTCCTATCACCTAATCCAAAATCCCGAGTAACATCCAGAGCTCCTCCTACCTGCTCTGTCCCCTGTTTTTACATCTGTATTCTTCTACCTCAGTGTGGACTCTTACGATACTTTCTTAGCGTCCTCCAGCAAAGGGTCTTTAGTCCTTCAAAGAGTTTGGGATGTATACTGTAGTCAATGGTTTCCAAATCTGATTTACCCAGAGAGCCTGAGGAAGATTATTTAAAAATACAGGTTTGTTATTTGTACACCTATCCACCCCCACTCCCACCATAAATATACTGAGTCAGAAAGGGGGCAGAAATAAGCCGTGTTTTAAAATTTTCCCAGGTGATTATCAAACAAACCATTGTCTGATAAACACTGGGCACTGGTGAGGTATTACACAATGACGTTGTATAAAATATTGTGCTTCAGAAAGACAGTTCTGGAAGCAGTGTGCAGGATGTACTAGAGGCTGATTAAATGCTGCCCAGATGTTTTCCTTCAGATAAAAATGTTAAAGGTTCTAGTTATAGCCACAACTGCATGCAAAAGATAGTGGTTCCTGTCAATAGTAAGTCTACCTATATTCCTGTCTATCTATCATTATCACCTATCAATCTCTTCTAGCTATAAAATAGATGATTAACATCTGTGCTGACTGCCTACAGTGACCAAGAAACTTGGAAATATTAATTAACTTTTGTAAAATCACACAGTAACTCAGTAATATAAACAAACACCAGATTTTTATGATCTTCTGTCTCCTTTTCTTATACAGTTCTCCCTCAGCCAGTAAAACTGTCTAGAGATGGGTTATCATTGTATCTTCTTTAAATAAAGCTTTCCAGTGGCTTTTGGAATTAACCAACACCTCATTTCCTCCTTATGAAAGTGATCAGGCAATCCTATCCACTCTGGAGCCCAAATCCTCTAAAGAAGGTTCAAATCTGAGAAGTGAATACATTTTATCTAAGCAGAGCCTGTCAGAACATTTTTAATAAAAACCTGGCCCAATTTCAGAGCTTTCTTTTCATTAGGGCAGGTCTGAAAGCAAAGGCCTTGAAAGTGGTTAGAAAAACATAGTGTAATCACTATGGTACCATTATCCTGTCCCTGGGTAATCATTAGGCATCAGCTTGCCAAAGCGAAGGGCGGCAAATTACTCATTTATTGTTACCTGAGCTGTGCAGAAGACTGAAATCTGGACTACTAATGATTTTTTTTCACCTTGTTTGGGAGATTCTGTAGAAAAGTTCACATGTAGCACAGATGCTAGTTGGATGGCAAAGGTGCTTTCAGACAAATATAAAAGGGAAGCAAAGCATCACCTTCCTTCAAAAGTAAAGCTGAAAAGCTCCACATCATTTCATAAAAGCAGCTCTAAGGGAGAAATACTAAAAGTCATCAAGATCTATAATGGGAGAAGAAACTAGTTAGTTGGCTTTGAGTAGATTTTGATCTGCTGTAAAAGATATTAGACACTCAGAGTACAAGCTGAATTTAACGCAAATCTAGTTTAAGGTAAATATTTACCAACCAGTTTGTAGGAAAAAAAAATCTATTTAATAGTGAGATCATCTAATGAATTAGATTTGTGTGCGTGTGTGTCAGTTGCTTTAGCAAGTTTCAAATTCAATAAAGCCTCCAAGTCTAGGTATGGTGAAAGAGAACCAAACCATTCCTAATCTTGTTAAAGTGGGAGCATTTACAAGATCTAGTACAGGTAAGTATGATTGGGAACGTGAAAGGCAGCCATTACAATATTTGTGTCCACACCTAAAATAGACATCTGGAGTGAACTGATGTTCCTGATACTGGGGATAACAGATGCAGGCAGGGAGGAGAGTCCAAGATAGTTTTAGATAGTTTTGTGAACATAAAATGTTACATTCAAGAGTTCAAGAGTAAAGATCGAATGCCTCTTGCTTCTATAGGAAAAAGTCCAATGTCTGGAATGGGGACGTGAGAATCAAAAAGCATTGATTTCTATTGCTGGCTCAGCTGGTGACTGCTTCTGTAGTCTGAGGCAATTTTCCTAGCCGATTTGTGACTAAATCTCAGCATCTACAAAATGAGGTTAGGAATCTTTTCTGTTTGAGACCCAGCTAGTATTATTAGGACTTTTGTTCATGTTATTAATGTTTATGATGCCTTCAGGGATTTTCAGACAAGAGCGTTACATAAGCCTAAAGTGTTATTAATATTGCTTTTTATGTTATTCCAAAAGGGTATTGTGGAGGCTGATGAATTAACATTTGCAACATTCTGTAAAAAGGGTTGGAATAAACAGTGTCACTATTACTTAATGCACAAATTATCCCTTAAAGACATGCAGAAAACCTACAAATGATAGCTTCCTGATCAACCCGATATTCGGCTTATACCAGACTCTCTGACACCTAAAGCATTTGCCAAAAGGTTATACCTATATATCTATTTTGCCTTCTAAACTCAGTGTGCCAGTCTACCCATTCCATCTAGAGAGGCGAAAGAATGGGTTGTGAAATTTCATTTGTTCAAAATTTTGAAAGATCTAGTAATTTGTAATTTTTCCTTGGTTTCACTGTTGCTTTCTTAACTGTTCTTGATGCATTGTAATTCAGTTTTCTAACAGATGGGGTTTTAACATGAGGGCATCCTTTGGGGTTTTGGATTTTTGTCAGAGGTTTGCTTCATGTTTAATGCCTGATATAGACGCTGGACATATTTTTATGCTGCCTGGTTTTGAATGGCTATTTAAGTGTGTATTACAGGCATAAGGCACCTTCAATTTACAGTATTTTACCTACTTATACCATTTCCAGGGCTCTCTATTGTAACATTATCATTAGGGTTGCTGGCCCTTTGCTGCCAACAACATGATTAAATCCTATTACAATTACTCTTGTTATAAAATCTTCTCATGCTTCTTGGCACTAAAGGTGCACAGAGCCATGCAGGTGGTCACATAAAAAGGAGCAATGTACTCCGAACTGAAATGTTAGGAGAGCTCTAGCCTAGAGAAGGCAAATAGATCCCCAAAGTAAGATATTACTGTATTACTGTACTCTCTGGGGATGGATTTTCTTCTGAAGTTTAGTTTATAATACTAAAGAGGGTTTTGCTCTTATTTGGTTTTCCTCCCTAGGGGAGTGAAGGAGGGGGATGTAATCTGGAGGAATTCTTCCCAAAGAAAGGCTCAGAAAAAGGCCCAATGATGACTAGAAAAATGACAGGCTGTTTTAAGACAAAGAGGGGAGAATCTAGTCAATGAAATAATGTCTCCTATTTCATACACAGTAATGGTGCTTCTTACACCTGGGAATAATGAAATGTGAGTTGGGATTTTTTCCCCTCTTGTGGTGAAGCATTCAGCAGTGCTTCTCACAACCAGAAGCAGCAACTTGTAACGCAGGTGACAAAAGGGCAGAGTTGCTCACTTTATGAAACTGACTTGTCTTCAAAACTACTTAACCTGACCTTATTAGTACCTCGGTCTATGCATCCACATTCTGGGAAAACAGCCAGGTCCCCGCATGGTGTGTATCTGTGCAGAATTGTGGGAAGTGGTGCAGAGGGCTAGTCCAAACCACCAGGGCTTTGCCAAACCGCCCGTGTTTACTTCCTGCCTCTGTCACGTGTTAGCATGCTTTCCAGCAAAATACCTGTGCCTAGGTTTCAGTCTCCTCATCTGTTTCCTCATCCTCATAAGATTGATGGGACGACTGAAGTAGCTGATATTTATGAAACACTTAGAATAATACATGACTCACAGAAAATGCTGTCTTCTCCTAGTAACAGTGGTGTTACTGAAGCAGCCCCTGGAATGGGCGTGCACATACACGCTGAAGTCTGATGGCACAAAGGCACATTTGTACCTCACCTTTGCAGTGTGAGGAAATTTGGCAAAAGAGAAATGGAGCATATAAAAACATACCCAAGTTACTACAATACAAGGCTATTTCATATAATAGTAATAGTTAATGATTATTGGACATGGACTTATGCTGGAGTGAGCACTTCATGTGCATCATTTCACTGAATCCTCCAGTAACTCTATGAGGAGCCACAACTATTATCCTTAGTTTACCACTGAGGAAAATGAGGCACTGGGTAGTAAATGATACAACTTATACATGAAGAGCTGGGAGAAGTTTATCTGACTGCTATTCTTCTGCTTATCTCCCTCCTCTTCCTAGATGGATAGATACATAGATACACAGATACATAGATAGATATGTAGTTACACAGATACGTAGTTACATCGATAGATAGATAGGTAGATATGAATAAGAATTGTTAACTTTGCCCTAAACCATGAATGTGTGTATAGTTACAAATGTAAGATATGTGTGTGTCCATATATTATATATTTTCTCTGAAGCAGAACCAGAAGGTTATAGCTAAATAAGAATTCATTTATGGACATGAAGCTCAAGACCCTATATTAACTTAACCATCTTTTCACGTTTGCATGCATATTCATTTGTATGAAGGTGCACACAAAGTGTCTGCTTTCTTGGGGCTCCAATATGCATGTCATGTCTATTCTCCTAAATGCCAGTGGCAGAGTAAGGTGATGGTGGTGCGGGGGTGTGGTCTGCCCCAGGTGCAGGTCGTAAAGAGGCACACTGTCTGTAGGCAACTGAAAAACCATAATAAAACCAACTAAAAATCTGCTTACATCTTCTTATCACCATGCATTTCTAAATCACGTTGGTGATAGCATAGTGCTCCTCAACAGAGTAGGCCTCTAGTTCTCTCCCATCTCCCTCCCCTTTGGTTTGCTACTTCATACCTGCCTTAGGGTAGGAAATTAAAGTGGGGTGCAAAGGAAAGGCTACCTTTTCAATAATAAAAATACTTATTAACTATCTATTAGTTAGGTATTTGTTTAGCATGTAGATATTGTTAATGACTGCTGTTACGACACTTTCACAGCACAGAGGGAAAAAAAAAACTTTTATGGAAACAAATACATACACTCAGAAACAAAGGCAAATAATTGCTATAAAACCATCTTTGCTCAATCCATCCCTTTTAACATCCAGAAAGGCCGGAAGGCACATACCCACTCCTTCTTGTTCCTGTTGTTTGGCAGGGAGGTGTGTAGTTCTTTGATGATGAGAGAAGAATAGAAGAAGTAGTTAAGGATAAACCCTTTCCTATTTAATGGTTCCATTCTTTTCTTCTCCCCAAGGCGATGGAGGATGTATGGAGAGGAATAAGAATTCAGAACAGTATGACTAAATCACACTCGTTAAAGTTAGAAAAGCCCTGAATAGGTCAATTCTACTGACTTCATAGAGGGGAAAAAAGTGCAAGAACCTATTCATGAGGGGTAAAAGGTGTTGCAACTCCCCACCGGAGCTTTTACTGTTTACTCACCTGCCTACTACAGTTACTGTCATCACATTTTATTGATAAGGTCATCCCAAGGCAAAACTATAAAATATGAGGAGTTTTTCTTTGGCTTGTCCCTACTTTCGGAAGACTCCTACAGGTTTTTAGGGCTCCCATCTCGTTATTTGCGGCCGCTCCCCTAGCCGCCATGACCACCACCATCACCACTACCTTCCACACATAAGATTTTGAGGGCTTTGGCAGGAACTCATGTTCCCAACATTCCCCATGCATTTTCTCCCATCAATATTTTCCCTTCCTGTGTCCCATTCCTTGAGAACCCTGCCATGAGAAAATGGCCGGTGATAAATCAATCAGATAGTCCAATTCCCAAAGCTGGAATACAGTCGTCCTTGGTATCTGTGTGGGATTGGTTCCAGGACTCCTGCGGATACCAAATTCCAAGGATGCTCAAGTCCCTTATATAAAATGGCCTAGTATTCGTATATAACCTAAGTACATCCCCCTGTACACATTAAATCATCTCTAGATTACTTTTAATACCTAATACAATGTAAATGCTATGTAAATAGTTTGTAACTACAATGTTAGTTATATAAATAGTTGCCCACAAATTCAAGTTTTGCTTTTTGGAATTTTATAAAATTTTTTCTCGAATATTTTTGGTCTGTGGTTGCTTGAACCCGAGGATGTGGAACCCGTGGATATGGAGGGCCAACCATATAAAACAATTATATACACAACAAATAGATAAACTGGGTCATTTGTAGAGACGTGAATGGATCTAGAGACTGTCATACAGAGTGAAGTAAGTCAGAAAGAGAAAAACAAATATCGTATATTAACGCATATATGTGGAACCTAGAAAAATGGTACAGATGAACCGGTTTGCAGGGCAGCAATAGAGACACAGATGTAGAGAACAAACATATGGACACCAAGGGGGGAAAGAGGTGGGGGTGGTGGTGCTGTGATGAATTGGGAGATTGGGATTGACATATATACACTAATGTGTATAAGATGGATAACTAATAAGAATCTGCTGTATAAAATAAAATAAAATAGATATATACATAAAAATTTATAGTATGTGTTTTCATTTGCTGAGTGTTGTTTTCTCTCAGTTAACAAGCACTTTTTTTTTTTTTTTTTGTGGTACGCAGGCCTCTCACTGCTGTGGCCTTTCCCATTGCGGAGCAGAGGCTCCGGACGCGCAGGCTCAGCGGCCATGGCTCATGGGCCCAGCTGCTCCGCGGCATGTGGGATCCTCCTGGACCGGGGCATGAACCCGCGTCCCCTGCATCGGCAGGCAGACTCTCAACCACTGTGCCACCAGGGAAGCCCAACAAGCACTTTAAGGCAAACTGCCATGTAAGCTTTCAGGCAATGGGTATAGCACACCCTGTTTCCATTGCTTTCTGTCAATGAATGCTCTATTGTACTCTTTTAAATTGAGTGTCTCTGGCATCTTTCATTCTGTTTTATATATAATCTTACGTCTTTTAAAGAAATAATTGAAAAAAAAAAGGAAAAATTTTTTTCATGGTCCTATATTTACCCACATATTTACCATTTCTGATGGTATTTTTTCTTCCTGTGGATTCATGTTACTCTCAGGTGCCATTTCCTTTCAGCCCAAAGAACTAAATTTAGTGTATCTTGTCAGGAAGATCCGCTAGTAATGAATTCTTCCAGTATACATTTTTGAGGAATTATCTTTATTTTGCCTTCATTTTTGAAGGATAATTTTGCTGTAGATAGAATTTTCTGTGTCTGTTTTTAACAGCTTTATTGTGATATAATTTATAGACCACATAATTTACCCATTTAAAGTATACATTTCAATGTTTTTTTTATTATAGCCAGAGAGTTGTGCAGCCATCACCAGAATCAATTTTAGAGCATTTCTGGATATAGAATTATATAGGTTGACAGTAGTTTTCCATTTCTTTCAGCACTTGGATTATACCATTCCATTATCTTCTGGCCTCTATTGCTTCTGGTGAGAAATTAATTATTAGTCATATTGTTTCTCCTGTACATAATGAATAATTTTTCTCTTCTTTCAAAAAATGTGTTTATTTGATTTTTCTATTGGTCTGTCTTCATGTTTTCTGATTATTTCTCCTGTCATCTGCTATTGAACCCCTTTAGTGAATTTTCTATTTTTGTTATTTTACTTTTCATCTCTAGAATTTCCACTTGTTTCTTTTTTATAGTCTGTTTCTTTATTGAGATTCCTGGTTTATCACTGTCATCATATTTTCTTTTAACCGTTTATATTTATATTACATGTACATGGTTTCCTTCAATCTTTGAACGTATTACTAACAGCTGCTTTGAAGTCTGTATCTGGTAGATCCAAAATACTGTAAAGCCCACTCAAAGTCAGTTTCTATTTAGTGTTCCCCCCCTCTCCCCCGGGTATGTGTCACATTTACCTGCTTTTTTGCATGTCTCATACGTTTTTTTGTTAAACATTGGATATTTTAGGTAGTATATTGTAGTAGCTCTGGATCCTGGTTTTCCTGATTTTCTTCATTGAGTTCTTCTCTCTCTCTCTCTCTTTCTCTCTCTTTCCCCCTTCCCTCCCTCTCCTTCTTTCTCTCTCTCCCCCTACTTCCTTTCTTTCTCTCTCTCTCTTTATACATTGCTTCGTTGAACTTATTCTGTAGAAGCTGTCTCCTCTGTAATGTGCCACCACAAGTGTCTCTGCTAAGATTTTTTAAATTCTTATTTCTATTTGTTACCCTGGCTTCCTAGGGGTCACTCTGAATTGCTCAGTGGCCAGCCAATAAGCCATAGCTTAGTGGTCAGAGATTGTGCTCAAACACCTTGTGCTCATAAAACTTATCTTCTGCCAATGGAACTGTGTGTGATTTGAAGAAGACATTCAAAGTTCAGACAACTTTTTCTTGTCTGTTCCAGATTTTATTTTCCTCTCACCTCTCTGGAGTCCCTCTGTGTGTTCACAAAGTCCCCAGTCAGTCGGGGATGTGTGGAGAATGTACATAGCCCTGCTACAGCTCTCTCACTTCCAGGATCTCCCTGTCAAATTTCTGGCTAGTCTGTAAGCCTGCCACCCATCACAAGCAGGACCGCACTCTCAAGCTAGCAAAGCTGCAGGCTTGCCTATTCATTTCTTACCAAGTTTGCTGCTCTTACTGAAAACACCTGTCAGCCATGGGATTTTGCTTTCAGCTACAGACCAATTCCATTCCCTCTGGCAGCAAAGCTGCTGGTTTCACAGACAGCCTTATCCTGGTCTAACTGGTGTGCCAACTGAGCTGGGGTGGAGGAGAGATGGAAGCAGCCTCAGGCAAGAAGGCCGCTGCCTCCCACTGTTTTTACCTAAATTCTAGCAGCTTTTCATAAATAAATAGTTCTCTCTTTACTGTTTGCCTTTCGTTGATTTCTAAAGCTCAGAAATGCTTGGGGGATTTGCTTTGACCATTTTGTACAGTTTTACATTTGGCTTTTGAGAACAGGATTTGCTGACTTCTTCCTTCCCCCATGGCCCAAAGTTCTACCTTCAAATCATGCATTCCTTATTCCACAGTGGACCCTTTTCCACCATTTAGTTTCTGCTCTGGGGAACATTTTGACACATATGCCTGACTACAGTGGTGCAAGAGACAGGGTTGAACCTGTCCCAAATAAACAAAACAAGAGAATCATGATGGATTTCAAAATGCAAATTTTACAGTTGTTTAAGCCACCTTACCAGTGGTCTAGGACTACTAAATGATCTATAAAGGAAGGTAAAGATTAGAAAGCAGTCAGCATATTATTAATGGGGATTCACAATATCCTTGTTATTATAAGTGGCACCATAACATTATGGCATCCTAAGAGCATAGAGACCTAGTAGCCCTGACCGATAATTGTGTGCAATGGTGGCTAAAACAATGGACGTAAAAATATCATGATTTCTGATCATTTTAAGAGAAAGGATTATTGCCTTTGTTCAAGATTGGGGTTACCTATCTTCATCCCCCAATAGTCCTAATTCAGCTCCATGTCTGCTTCCAGAAACACATATCCCTCATAAAATACAGCATGCCAGCCTATTCTCTGCAAGAATGCGTAGGTGTTTTATTTGAAGGGGGATCAATAGAGAAGTTTGGTTTCAGGATTGATAGACAATCTCACGAGAATTCAAGAATGGGAAACAATAACACCAGGATTCATAGGATGGGATCCAAAAGGTCAGGACAAGGCTATCCACCTTGGCTTTAAAGCGGGTTCATGCCAGTGGGTCTCTGCTTCTCCCCTTATCTTATTATTCTTCTTCCTCTTATAAACCAGCTTTGTTTGCCCGTGGTCTCTCTACTCCCACAAAAGGCCACATGGCTTTGGTTTGGCATGAACTGACTTTTATCTGTCTTTACAGACATTACAGCTCTTCTTCCACAACAGACTTAGTCATTTAGTGCTCATTTTGCAATTCTCAAAAGAAAGAGTCTGATTCATCCATCTTGGATCAGTAATCTCGGGCCAGTGGGTCAAGCTTATTGAAGTACTTCTGATATTCTATGGCGATCCTCTCAGCAGGGGTCATGGGTGGAGATCTCCTTAGGAAGGCGCATAGACTGGGAATGAGGGCAATGACTGACATCTACAATATAATTGGTTTCTTCCTAAAACTCACTCTTCCTAAGTGAGTTTTCTCTATTCTTCAAATGCTAAAACTTTGTTGGATTTTCTCTAAGGCAGATACACTCAGAATTTGATTGGGGTGAGCTCCTGAAATTATTTTGATAGCAAATACTAGATATTGTTTTATTTTCAACTTTTCCATCTCACCTTTGTTACAGATCTCAATTTTTGGTTACAGACCATTTAGCATAAACGGTTGCAATATATAATTTTAATTAATGCGTGGAAATACATAAGAATTAAATTGAGGACAGGAGAAGGCACTTCATGTGAGCGAAAGAGCATAGCAAAATTATGGAGGCTGAAATGATCATGGTTGATGTAGTTTCCTAGGGCTGCTGTAACAAATTACCACAAACTGGGTGACTTAAAACAATAGAAATGTATTCTCTCACAGTTCTGGAAGCTAGAAGTCTGAAAGCAAGATATTATCAGGGCCATGCTCCCTCTGAAGACTCTAGGGAAAAATCCTTCCTTGCCTCTTCCTAGCTTCTCATAGTTGGCAATTCTCGTTGTTCCTTGATTTTCAGCTACATCAGTCCAATTTCTGCTTTTGTCTTCATATGGTTGTCTTTGCTCTGCATGTCTGTGTCTGTCCAAATCTCTTTCTCCTTATAGGGATACTAGTTATTGGATTTAAGGCTCTAACCCAGTATAACTTCATCCATACATCTGCAAAGACCCCATTTCCAAACATGATCATATTCACAGGTACCAAGGGTTAGAACTTCAACAAATCTTCCTGGGAGACACAATTCAATCTACAACAGCCCAGTTAAGACACTCCTGAATGAAATGGAGCACATGTACTATGGAAAAAATGAGGATAATCATGAAAATGGAATTCATGAGACCTGGGTCATAAATATTCATGGTGCAGATGCTACACCATATTAATCAATTCGAAAGGTGTCTTTCCCAAAATAGCCTACATAAATTTGAAGTATTAGAAGTATCTCATTTAGAACTCTTCAATAGTGTTGAGTTTTGTTTGATTATTCTTTGGTGCTATCGTTTCTTCTTCCTACTTTGCTGAGAATTTCCAAAGATTTTCCTACATCTTCCCCAACATTTTTGGATTCCTGACTGTTACCAGATATATATTATCTATGCTCTTATCTAAAGCCTATCCGTAACTTTGTACCCTAAATCCTATACTTCAGCAAATCCCCCCTCCCTGACTTTCCTATTTTCACTCTCAACTGGATCATTCCCATCAACATGCATAAAGATACCATTATTTTGCACATCTCAAAAGAACTCTTGAGTCTATTTTATCTGACAGATCCTGCACAAATGGTTTTGTTCCCTTTCTTCCCCTTTGTCCCCTTGAAAGACATCTATATTCCCTTCACCAAGTCCTCTCCTGCACACTCCAATCTGACTCTCACCCCACCACTCCACTCAAAGTGTTCTGGTCATGGTTATCAATAGCTTCCACATTGCTAAATCCAACGTTCAAGTCTCAATCTTCATCTTTCTTGACCGATCAACAGCATTTGACACAGTTGACTACTCTTGTCTTGTAGACACACTTGCCTTCCAGGACACTACACTCTTCTCAATTTCCTTTCACTTCACTAGTTGCTCCTTCTACTCATCTTTTTTGGTGATTCTTCTTCAACTTCTTAATATTTGAGCATACTAAAGCATCCTTGGATCTCTTTTCATACACACACACACACACACACACACACGCACACGCACATGCACACGCACACACTTTTGGCATCTCATCCAATCTCTTGGTCTTAAATGCTCCAAAATATATATCACTGGTCCAGACCCCTCTCCTGTACTTCAGACTACATTACTAACTGCCAATTCAATATGCTTGAGTGTGTAATAGACATTTCGAACTCACCACATCCAAAGCTGAAGTCATCCTGCCACCAAACCTGCTCTGCTTTTAGCATCTCCACCTCTGATGATGGCAACTCCATTCTTTCAGTCATTTGTGCCAAAAATCTTAGTCTTTCTTGACTTCTTCCTTCTTCTCACACTCCATATGGAATCCACAAAGATTTGCTGTTCAAAATATAAAGTACATTCAAGATATAATCAGAATCAGGACTTCCCTGGTGGTCCAGTGGTTAAGATTCTGTGCTTCCACGGCAGGGGGAGAGGGTTTGATCCTTGGTCAGGGAACTAAGATGCCACATGCCGTGCAGCCTGGCCAAAAAAAAAAGAAAAGAAAGAAAAAAAGATATAATCAGAATTCTACCACTTTCTCCATCTCCACTGATATATCCTTATAAATGCACTATCATCTCTCACCTAAATTATTACTTTTATGTTCTTCCAACTGGCCCACTTCTACCCTTGTCCTCCTACAATTTATTGACAACATAGCAGCCAGAGTAAAGTTGTTAGAATTTAAGTAATATAACATGTCTCTTCTGCTCAAAATCCTCCAATGCCTCCTCACCTCATGCAGGGTAAAAGCCAATGTCTTTACAGTGGCCCATAAAGCCCTATGTGAATTGGCCTCTTGAAAACTTGAACCTCATTCTATTTTCTCTGTCACTAACTTCACACCAGCCATACTGCCCTCTTAACATTCATCAAATGTGTCAGGTTTGCCCTTGCCTTCGGGCCCTTGCAACTACTTTTCCTTCTGCTTAAAATGCCTCTTCTCCAGATACTTGCATTTCTAATTCCTCACTCCTTCAAGTCTGAGTAATTATTACCTTCTCAATGAGGCATATCCCAACCTCCATCCACACCCCAAGTATTCATTACTTTGTACTACCATCTATTTATACAATATTTCTTATGTTTATTGTTTATCATCTCCTTCCTTTACAATATTAGGTTCGTGAGAACAGAAAATTTTGTCTGTTTGGTCACTGATGCATTTCAAGCACCAAGAACACTGAATACTTGTTGAGTGAATGAATGCTTTAACTTTTAAGGCTAGACCAATAGCTTCTGAAGGCAAAAATAATTTTTCTTTTTCCTCTAGTGATCTCACCAATTAAGGTATAATTATGACTAGTGTAACACCAAAAACTGCCTTCAAGAAATATACCTCATCACTGACACTAGTGGAGAAGAGCTTCACAGTAATGCTAAGCGGCATAACAATTTATTGGTCTTGGATAGGTTACTTTAAAGTGGTTGTAAGCTGCAATGATTAATGGTCCTTCACCTTATTGTGCAATGCAGCATGGCAGGGGTGACACTATCTCTTCCTTGGTATACAGCTGGACTCCACTTCTCAGCCCTGGGAGTCTTAGGGAGGTTATGAGTGTAGTTCTGGACAGTAGAATACGGTAGAAATTCAACAGAATAGGATTGCGCTTTCCAGGCTGAGTCCTTACGTTTCCCTTGTGATTTTCTTCTCCCTTGTCCCCTGGTCGGAAGGAGAGGATGCAGTGGAGGATTCAGATGCCCTAGAACATGATGGAATCACCGGATGAAAGGAGGCTGAGTCTCTGAATCACAAGGTGGAAGACCATTCACCAAACTCTTCACTGGACAGCGACGTGAATGATGGCTAAAATCTTTATAGTTTTATCGCACTGATAATTGGGGTTGATTTTTATATGTATTCCACCATGACCAATTGAGCCAGTACCTAATATTGTCTCAGAAAGGTAGGATGAAACTTGATTATGCAAAGCTATGAAAATGGCATGTGTTAGCATCAAGGAAACTTGAAATCTCTGGCAAAAATCTTTGCTTTTAACTAAAATGCTCCAATATATTAGCATTTTTTCTTGGAATAAATAGGTTGGTGCTTTTTGGACCTGAGATGTGAATCTCTGGCCTAAGTTAGGGTTCCTCTTTGAATTCAATGGCAGTGTCAATAGGAAAGCACCAACCTATTTATTTAGGTTGGTGTTTGTGCTTGGCACCACCTGGCTGCAGTTACATCGCTCAGCACTAAACACGCTGGCTGTGTCAGAGTGGGGTACTGTCATTCTGATGAAGTGGGGAGTGTGTTGGCCTGGTAGGAAGCCTTTTAAATTGAATGACAAGGTTTTTCTTATTTGTTACATCCCCAGGCCATTGTCAAATCATATAATGCCAGCCCAGGAAAGTAATTACAGAACTGTTGCGAGGCTGTTAGCAGCTGCTTTTCATTTTTCCCCATTGTGACTGGGATGTGGTGGAGAAAAATTGGGATGACTAAGAACCACAACATAAACGCCACCCAATCTGCTGGCCAGTCACATGTGGCACTTACATTTAGCCAAGGGAAAAGAGCAGGTTCCTGAATTGTTACTAGATGTAGATGACAAATATAATGAAGAATCTACAGCCAACTATCAGAGGCCCGGTCATGAGGACAGGTGGATTTCATTTATTAAATCATTACCAAAATCATCAGGCCACAAAGTCTAATTTCTAAAAACAAAATCCTGTGTTGACCCCACTGAGCTACCCCTTTTCCTCTTAGCTGTTTCTCTTCTTTCTAGTGTTTTCTTTATTATTTGTGTAAGGACCACAATGAACCTTCAGCTAACAATATGTAATTCAAAGTTTCCAACAATAAATGCAGATTCTCATAAAGAAGCAACTGCAAAGATATATGAAGGGGAAATGGACAATATTAAATGCATTTTCATCTTACCACCTTATTTTAATTTGGTCCTTTCAAATAAGAACTTTATAAGCTGGCCACTGTTTATTTTCAAGGTTAATTTATTTCCTAAACTCTACTGAGTGAAGAATGGTATTACTTTTGACAGGCTACTGATTTAAAGTAAAATATGTATTGTTTTAAAGTTATAACTGTTTAAAGTTAATGGAAACTTCTTAAGATTCTTAACACAACCGAATGTTGTGTTTTCAATCAGGTGACAAACTAATCAGGATGAACCTTAAGTGATTATTCATCATTCACTTTCTCTGAATGAAATTGTTTAACTAGCATGTAGCTATGCTAGCATTATTATGTTCACATATAACCCTTTCTTGTTATGAAAGTCATTACTTTCCTCTCCTTGGTTACTGAAATAAAATAAATACATTTATATGTCTTCTAGAGGTTGCAGAAGGAAGTTGCTTCCCTATACTCTAGACAAAATTCCTTCTACTAACAATGCGTTACTACCTTTCATGAAATAATTTATTTCTAAATGATGAAAGTGGTCAAAGGCTTAGGATCCAACAATATCCCGAATGAAAATAATTAGATTTGTGGTAAAGATAAGAGTGAGGTTTGAAACCTGTCGGTACATATCACTAAATAGAAATAAATTATGGCTTGTCAAAAATGACAGATTTCAACAAGGTGCTTCCTTTTCACTTTGAGTAAGACCTTTCTCCACCCAGCAATTAACTTTATTCCCATTAATATTCAGTAGCATTGACAAGGTTGACAGAGTAAAGCTGGGTTTTATAAAATTAAAGACAGATTGATAGAGACTCATTACTTTGTCTAATAATTTCACCATCGTATGTTAGATCTTAATAAATAAAGAACAAAGCTGTTGACTGTAGCATTGATTTGTTGTGCCAGGTAAAGGACTCAAATTTTCTGTGTATATTTTCTTTTGGTGATTCATAAATTTATTTTTGAAAATAAACAGTAATTTTGCCTAAAGGGTTACAGAGGTGACACGATAATACATTTATAGCATACCAGAATATGCTTAGCACTGGCATAGTTTTCTTTAGGTATTTCTTCACAATCTATAAATAATAATTATGCTACACAGTTAAATTAAATAACTGCACTTAATTAAATTAAATGAGTAACTGCACTTAAACGACCCTTTGATTATAGATTGAGAAAGCTTAAGCGCAAGTATATGCTTGTGGTGTGGTAGAAAAAGAGCAAAGAATTAACTAACAGCTCACGGGAACATGAAAACCAAACATTTTCGTCCTCCTCCATTTATGATATAAAAGTTAGAAATAAAGTAGAGCAGGTTTCACAAAGTTTCAAGATGTGTCAAAGATGATGTTGCTTAGAGACATAACATCTGTTCTGTTTTTGTATTTGTCATATTTCCTAAAAAAAAACTGAAAATGAAACGTTGTGCTTTTCCAAGCTTATGGACACAGTTTTTTTTGTGTGTTTTTTTTTTTTTCATACAGGACACTTTGGCTGAGTTCAGCTTTGCTTTCTCTTCTAGAACTGTGAGAAAAAATTCTCACCATTGGTGAGAAAAATGTGATATACGCCTAACAAAATCAACTTGCATTTTTTTTCTGGAAGTTTCTAAGTTTTTCTTTCCCTCTGCCATGACAGGTGACTTCTCACAGGTGAAAGTCTGTCATTTTCCCTCAAGAGTTTTTTTTCCTTTAACCATTATATAGCTCAGTAAATTTTTTGCCAGGGGCAATATTAGTGAGTTCTGGATGTATTACTGATGTGGAATTTTGCCACTTGTATTTATTTTCTGTGCTATGACAACCTACTGTTCTGTGGTAGAAATGACACAATTTTAGTTCTCATCAAATTCATAGTTTCTGCAAAAGTCTAATTTTTCAAAAGTGAAAATTCATGTAGTGAAAATGGAATCATTTCACACAGTTCTCACTTTGGCCCCAAGCACATGCACTGAATAGCTCTACTCTTCATTCCCCCATTTTTGTCAGTATCAAAGTCTGAAGATGGGCAAGTTATACCTGAACACCCTAAGTAGGGAGTTTGTAATTAAGTTGCAACAATAATAACTTTGGATTTAATTTTCCTGCTTGTTGAGTTTCCTCTTTTGGATCCCTCTCTGATGTTCCATATCCCTTAGCTCCTATTTCCCATGAGCCCTTATCTCTTCTCTTCATAGCAGTCTACTTCTCTGATTTCAGCTTTCTTCAGCTCCCTTGCTTCCTTTCAAACTCCCCTTTAAATTATCAATGCTAATGTTTTCCTTCAGTTATAGTCTTATTTTCCTCTTAATTATTCTGTTTTCTAATCCATTCATGAACTTGCTCCTGCTTTTCATTAATGAAGACTTTGTAGAGATGACAGCAGAAGAACAACTGCATTCGTCAGTCATTTATTGAGAATTTACTATGTGCAAGACACTGTGGGAGAACACAAAGATGCTCTATACACCATCACTTCTCTCAATAGCAGCTGATGCTCAAATAGCACCAACTATGTGTCCGACAATGATCTATGTGATTTACAAATATCAACTTGCTTGGCCCTCCCAACATTCCCTATGTTTTTTTCTTGCGGTACGTGGGCCTCTCACTGTTGTGGCCTCTCCTGTTGCGGAGCACAGGCTCCGGACGTGCAGGCTCAGCGGCCATGGCTAACGGGCCCAGCTGCTCCGTGGCATGTGGGATCTTCCCGGACCGGGGCACGAACCTGTGTCCCCTGCATTGGCAGGCGGACTCAACCACTGCGCCACCAGGGAAGCCCCCCTATGTTTTAATATTCAGGTTTTATTATTATTCAGGTATGATGAGGCCAACAGACCAGGAGATGACTGCCATTGAAAAGACAGTTTGTTACTCACAGTTCCCAAGAGAGGGGGACTCGTCACACTGTGCAGGGCCACACAAAGAAGCACCAGGATCAATCAGAATATAAAAAGAGTAGAAGGAAAATGTGGGGAAGAGCTTTTATTGTGGTTTCCATTGGGAGGAACAAGCAAGGCATGATAAAAAGGTTTAAGATTGGCTAGTTGGAATGATTTCAGGTAGTTCTGGGGTGGAGGGGCTGTCCCAAGTTGCCTGATGCCTGGCCTTGGGGTGACTGAGGCAGGGAAGTATTGGCTTGCAGTGTAAGAGCCTGATAGAGGAGGTAGGAGAGGGTGTAGGCTTTGGATTGGGTAGTTTGCATGTAAGAGCCATACTCACAGACTAGTCATTTACTATCTCTCAGAACTGGCTAGCCCTGGGAGTAAGGTAAGTCTCCAGTGCCAGTAAGGTCCCACATATCAAATCATCAGAATAAAAATAAGTACGTAACACACCCTAGAGGCACGGTACTAGTATTATCAAAGCCACATAAGCTAATAAGTGGTTGAATCTAGATTTGGACCCTGTAGGTCTGTCTCACATTCTTAATTCACATTCTTAATTCTATGTCCTGTTGCTTCACCAAGGAACTTGGATTTTGTAAAGGAAATTAAAAATATGCAGTATATATGTGATGTCATCTAAGTCCTGTAAAAGTAAAAAGGGGCTTCAGAACTCAGTGGAGGGAGATGTTAATCAGATTGGGGCTCAAGCAAAAGTTCAGAAGGAACAACAATTGAATGTGCATTTGAAGGGTAGCAAAGATGCCCACAGACATGAAGAGGTCATTCCAGGCAAATGGAATTGCCTGAACAAAAGTGTGAAGATCTGGAAATCTATGAATGGATTCAGGGAGTTGCAAACCACCCACGTGGCATAAGCAAAGCCTGTGCATAGGAGATTGATGCAAATGATACTGGGAGATCAGAATCAAGAAAGTCATGAGTGAAATAATAAGGGATTTGGACTTAATTCAGGGAAAAAATGAGGAAGAGTAAGAGGTATAATATATACATTTATATATATATGTATTATATATTATATGCAGTATGTACATTATATATACATATATATACATATACATATACATTCAGTATATATATAGGAGGTCTTTGAGTAGCAGAGTAACATGATCAGAAACCCATCATCACAAGAAATTCAGAAGATAAAAGAGTGGAGATACCGATGGTCACTAAACTAAAAATAAGTCCTAACAGACCAGACTTATTTGTCTATAAGAAAAAGAGGGAAATAATCTTAATTGAAATAAGGATAACATGCCAAGACAAATTACAGACTTTGGAAACAGAGAAAATGATGAAGTATGATATTAGCACGAACAAGATAAGCCTTATTTATAAGCGCAATGTCAAAATAATTCCCAGTGTTATGATGGGATAGTGACAAAGTATCTCTGAAAACATATCTCCTGCCTTGAATTCCTCCACATGTTGAGGCTCGCTATCAGTCTCTGGCACTTAGAAAGACCCAGGAGATCATATCCTTTGCTAAGCTATGGGGGATGGAGGGTGCACTGCAAAAAGAAGCAGTAATACAAGAAACCAGTGAAAAACTATGACAGAGAATCTATGTACACTGGCAAAAACAGACAATCCTCAAAATAAATAATTCCAATATGTAACTTTTATAATCTAGATTTATCATTGTTATTCACAAAATTTTTTAAATGTATGTGATGGCAATAACATAAAATATAAAAACAATCTTTATTAATAAAATTCAACAAGATCCCTGTATCTTGTGTATCTTCACTAATTTAACAATTTTTAATTCTAAGTCTGTTAAAAGGAGTCTCAGGTTTCCTTTGTTATATATTTGCATGTGGCAGCTATGTGGGCCAACTGACACTGGTAAGTTATATAGATGACTCAATTATAATGAGTGGCACTGTTTTCTTGATGTGATTTTCTGAAATGGCGAATATCACTGAGAAAACATAGTGCAATATTCCCTTGATATAAACAGTACTGCATTCCTGGAAATTTGAGTTTATAACTGTAAGGAAGAAACTTTGTTGTAATAGGTAAAATTATTTTCTAGTCTCTCAAATAATTGTAAATGATTTTCCCCCTACACAAGTATTAATTTCAAATTTCAAAAATTTGAAAGTCATGTACCATTAACTCTCTACTGTGTAAAACTGACACATGCATAGTGGGACATCTACCATCTCTGTCCACCCACACCCTCTAAATAACATCATCCTCTATTTGCTATGAAAAATAAAAATGATCACATCACTTAAAAATTCTCCCTGTAAAGAACTACTGATTTTTTTTTTTTTTTTTTTGCAGTACACGGGCCTCTCGCTGCCATGGCCTCTCCCTTTGCGGAGCACAGGCTCCGGACGCACAGGCTCCAGACGCACAGGCTCAGCTGCCATGGCTCACGGCCCAGCTGCTCCGTGGCATGTGGGATCTTCCCGGACCGGGGCACGAACCCGTGTCCCCTGCATCAGCAGGCGGACTCTCAACCCCTGCGCCACCAGGGAAGCCCAGAACTACTGGTTTAAGTAATGGAGCTCAATGTAAGGGAGATCCCTGCCATAAGACATACTCAAGCATATGCTAGAACCTCTTTTCGGGGAAATGGTAGGCAGAATTCAAGCACTGGGTGAATGGTTGGACTTGATCAAGGTTGAAAAATCAAATGCTTACAGACACAAAGCAGGTATGAGAAATGTGTAAACTGGGCCAAGAGAAAGACAATAGAGAACCATGTGGTCTGTGTGACCAGTTGTCCCAGCACCATTTGTTGAATGAATATTCTTTCCTCATTGAATTGTCTTCGTACCCTGTCAAAAATCAATTGTTTATAAACATGAGAGTTTATTTCTGGACTATCAGTTCTGTTCCATTGATCTATATGTCTATCCTTGTGGCAGTACCACACAGTCTTGACTACTATAGCTTTGTAATACTTTTGAAATCAGTAAATGTGAATCCTTCAACCTTATTCTCCTTTACCAAGATTTTTTTTTTTTTTTGCTTGTTCTAGATCCCTTGAATTTCCATATGAATTTTAGGGTCAGCTTGTCAATTTCTGCAAAGATGCCAGCTAGATTTCAGTAGAGATTACACTGAGTTTGTAGATCAATTTCAGGGATAGTGCTATTTTAACAATATTGTCTTCTGATCCATGAATATGGGATGTCTTTCCAATTATTCAAGTATTCTTAAATTTCTTTCAAAAATGTTTTATAGTTTTCAGAGTGCAACTTTTGTACTTCTTTTGTTAAGTTTATTCCTATTTTATTCTTTTCAATCTGGATGTCTTTTATGTCTTTTTCTTACCTAATTGCCCTGGTGAAGTCAGATTAGTTTTTAAAACTTATCTATTTTGTTTCCTATTTCTTTTACTCATTATTTATTAACTTGGTTCAATCAAACCAATCCTCTCCCTCTCTCTTTCAGTACTTTGCATCTTCTGTTATCTTTTGAACCTTTCATAATTTAATCCTTCAAAGAAAACACCCCTGATTAACATGACCCTAATACTCCAGAGGTTTTTTTTTTTATCCACACTATTCTGACACTCTCATGATCATAGTCTGGATTGCCATTTATTCTGTTACTGTTCATGATCTGGGACACTTTATTTCTCAAATTAAATTGTAAGCTCTGTTGAGTAGAGTCAATATTTTCAACTTTAAAGTTTTCAAAAAATCCTAACAGAGTCCTATGCATAAATAAATGGCTCAGAAATGTTTTTAATTTGCTTTCCTTCTTTCACAGAGAAGTAATTCAGTGAAATAAAAGAGTACTACATTGTCTTGAATCCTGAGTTTCCTGCCTAAATTCTGTATGCTGAGTGATTAATTTACATCTGAGTCTCAGTTTTTCCATCTGTAAAATGAGAGTAAAAATGTCTAACTTGCTAATAATGATTAGAACCAGGCAAGTAAAACATACAGCCCACGGCAGGCATTTGGTACCTGGCATGTGCTTTCAACATTGATAAAAGCAATGTGGCAATTAAAAACTAGGCTTATTCCATTGTCTATATGTGCCACATCTTCTCAGCCATAAAAAGAAATGAAATGGAGTTATTTGTCACTCTGTCATTCAGAGTGAAGAAAGTCAGAAAAAGAAAAACAAATACCTTATGCTAACACATATATATGGAATCTAAAAAAAAAAAAAAAGGACGGGAATAAAGATGCAGACCTACTAGAGAATGGACTTCAGGACACGGGGAGGGGGAAGGGTAAGCTGGGACGAAGTGAGAGAGTGGCATGGACATATACACACTACCAAATGTAAAATAGCTAGTGGGAAGCAGCCGCATAGCTCGGGGAGATCAGCTAGGTGTTTTGTGACAGCCTGGAGGGGTGGGATAGGGAGGGTGGGAGGGAGGGAGACACAAGAGGGAGGAGATATGGGGATATATGTATATGTATAGCTGATTCACTTTGTTATAAAGCAGAAACTAACACACCTTTGTAAAGCAGTTATACTCTAATAAAGATGTTTAAAAAAACAAAAAAAAAACTAGGCTTAGAGTTTTTGTTTTAGAAATAAAGGAAAAGGGAGAATGGAAGCCATTTAAATGGTTACAAAAGGTATTTCAGATTCTAACTATTTTTATTACAATGTCATATCTAACTCTTCCTTATCAGTGCCTTTTTTTCCTTGGAACTCTCACCATTTTTTTCAGGGGGAATATACAGCAACAAACAGAAAGTGTGACACACAGATGTGCACAGACAAACACACACACATATACACAACAAATATTATTTCTTATTTTATAAAAATGTCTGTCATCTTACACTGAAAAACAGAGGAATAATGTCAAGATGCAATTTACTGAAAGTCAATATTTAATGTCAAATAGAAGAAAGATGAAAGGGCTCTACTCTAAGTCATTGCTTCAGTTTGAAATTAAGTGGGAAACCTTGGAAGCTACTTTTACTGTTACTAGGTTCACATTTTGTAGCAGTTAACCAGAGAAAAGTAATGCAAAATGTTATATGCTGATTTTTCCTTCTCCACAAACTACTGAAATAATTCTCTTTGTAAAAGTAAAAATCTAACCATCAGTAAAGTTTAACCAGAGAAATGATACGAATAGGTAAAAAGCAATATTTCAACTTCTTGAAATTTATTAAAGTGGAGATTCATTTTCTACATCATCTTTAATGAGGAAATATTTAATTTAAATAAATATATTCTAAATAGAGCAAGTCAACAGATGTATCAGAGTAAATTAAAAAGTTGCACATTCTTGGGCTTCCCCCTTGGCAGTTTTATTTTTGGATTTGCCCTCTGTGGGTGACTGAATAATTTTCAGTCTTTATAGAGATTTAGAAAAAAAAAGTCTGAAAGGTTATTTCATATGTACTGAGGAAATTATGTGTATCATCAAAGTCTAGTCAGGAAACAGAAACCACCTGAGTAGTTAAAGAGACTTTAATGCAGAAAATTGATTCCGTGGGTGATGAAAGAGCTGAGACACCAAACAAGGGACACTGGGGCAACCCAAAGATTAACAACAGCAGGAAGCCACCCTCGCCCACAACTGACGGGATAAAAGGCAAAGGCAGTGTTCCCAGCACTAGTGGAAGCTGGAACCATAGTTTGGCCCACCTGCCAAGAGTTGGATTCATAAAGCTGCTGGCAGGGAAGGAGGAAGAGAGATACCCTGGCTTATTCCTCCCTATTGCCCCCTCCACAATCCAGTCTAAAAAGCATGGGAACCAGAGCTGCCTCTTGACACAGAGCAGAGCAGGGGGAGGGCAGGGAAGGGGTGTGAGAGCAAACAGATCCAGGACACACACATCATATAATTACCTGCTATGGTGGGGCTGGTGGAAGGGTGTGAGGACTGGTAGTGAAGAAAGGAACGTGGAATGAGTTGTAGCATTTATATTTTGGTAGAGGATATAAAATGGACCCTGAAGCTTTTATTCTTTTACGGGAAAATAATCAACGTGTTTGGGACCTATTCTGTCTCTTGATTTTTGCATTACACACTCGGCTTATCAATGCCGCTACAGTCTCATTTCTAGGTGGACACCTGGGAGCAGGGGCCACAACATTACCCTGTCTCACAACAAACTTCTGGTATTCCAGTATGATATCACAATGTTCTAGTGTTTTGCATACACACACGCACACACACATTTTAACTGACAGAAACATGATAGAACGTAAAATGTGATGGCTTCAGGAACCAGCTTTGTAAATTGTGCAACATAAGTTGTGATCCCAATGTTCTGTGAGAGTGTAAGATTCAAATCTATTCATCAAGACACTCTTTTTAAAGTAAATTTATTTATTTATTTATGGCTGTGTTGCGTCTTTGTTGCTGCTCCCAGACTTTCTCTAGTTGTAGCAAGCGGGGGCTACTCTTCGTTGAGGTGTGTGGGCTTCTCATTGTTGTGGCTTCTCTTTGTTGCGGAGCATGGGCTCTAGGCGCAGGCTCAGTAGTTGTGGCTCATGGGCTCTAGATTGTAGGCTCAGTAGTTGCGGTGCATGGGCTTAGCTGCTCCGTGGTATGTGGGATCTTCCCGGACCAGGGCTCAAACCCATGTCCCCTGCATTGGCAGGCAGATTCTAAACCACTGAGCCACCAGGGAAATCCCAAGATACTTTTAATATAATGAAAACTTTTATGGGTCAGGGGAAGACGTATCACAATGAGGTCAGATTTTGCTTCCCAAGCTATTTGGTCAAGAGGCCACATACCCCAGCTACTGATGGATTTGCTGAAGCCAACAGAAACAGGTTGGATGGGAGAGGAGAGAATGTGACTGCATTAGACCATGGGTGGGGGCAGAGAAGGACCCATTAGGACCTCCAGCTGGTTCCTATTCACTGAAGTTAGGGACTGACTCCTGTCTGGTGTGCAAAACCATTAAGGGGATATTATTACCCTTCATCTGATCTTGACAAGAGAATATTTTATGATTAAAATAAAAAGACAAACTGATTAAGCTGCATCTGGGTTAACTTTCCTAAATAACAAATTGGCAGACAGCCTGGAAACAATGTAAATTCTGCTGCATTAAAATTACAATCACAGCTGATTTTTCTTCTACCTAGTTGGCTACTGAGAAATAAAATTTTGATGGTTGTATGCCTCATGTAGAAAGGTAACATATAGTAAATTTTCACAGAAATTCCCATAGATGGGACTGGAGGTAACCACATAGGAAAACGGGGAGCCAGGAGAAAAAGCTACAGTGAGTGCTGGCCCTTTCCAGAGCACCTTCATACTCACAACACTGTTCTATTAAAAGGTCAAGAAAGGAGGCTTGCCAAGAACCCCTTCTTTTGGAAAGGTAAATACAGGAGTTTATTTGCATATTAAGTAATCATAGAAACATTTTACAGTATAGCTTTCATTCACTAAAAACTGGCACATGATAGTTTATTTGCATAAGCATTTTTCTTCCCCAACTGAACTTAGAACCCAGGGAACATGTTGCAAGAAAAATAACAATAAAATATTTTCTCTACCAACTTTGAAAAAAAGCCAAAGGAGTAACATCGTGGTGTGTTTGTTTGGCATCAAATGTGTTTTGACTTATTGTCTTTAGAAAGGGCCTAAAGGTTAAAAAAAAAAAAAAAAGGGAAAATAAGTCAAAATTGACTTTGTTTCAAGTCATTATGTACAACAGTAGTTTGGGATCATGCAAGACAGAAAAGTTTGGAAGGAGAGGTCATAAGAGATAGGTAAGACGACTTCATTTTGAAAGATGTCCAACACATACTTAGAAATATAAGATTGGCTCCCTCTTTCACAAGGCATCTCAGAGGAAAAGCAGCTCCTTCAGGATGAAGATAGGTATCTTCTTCCCAGTCACTAGCCGCCAGAAACTCACTGAAATAGACAATGAACAAAAACTTCATACCTTTGTTAAAGAAGCCTATGGACACAGAAGTTGCTGATGATGCTCTGAGTGAAAAATGGAAGGGTTATGTGGCTTGAATCAGTGGTGGGAATGACAAACAAGGTTTCCCTATGATCCAGTGTGTCCTGATCCATGGTCACGTTCATCTGCTACTGAGTAGGGGGTTTTCCTGTGATAGACCAAGGAGAATAGGAGAAAGAAATGGTAATTTGAGTGTTCTTAACTTGGTTATTTTTTAAAAGGGAGAGTAGGAAATTCCTGAAAGGATACTGCTGTGCCTCATTGCTTAGGCCCCAAAAGGCTAAAAGCATCTGTAAAGTTTTCAATCTCTCTAAAAAGATGATGTCCATCAAGATGCTGTTAGAAAATCACTGCACAAAGAAATTAAGAAACCCAGAACCAGAGTGTCCAAATTCTATGTCCTGTTACTCCATGCATTCTACACACTGCTCTGAAGAAACAGCTTACTAATAAAAAGAAGGAAGAGGTTGAAGAATACGCTAAACTTTTGATCAAGAGAATGGAAGACCAAGGAGAAATGCCAGGAACATTTCCAAGAGACAGAGGCTACTCTCTCTAAGAGCTTCTATGCTAGTCTGAGTCAAGTCAAAAATAAGATTTTCTAAGAGTAACAAATAAATAAGATCAGATTCAAAAAGAAAGAAAGAAAATATCGTATCAAAGCTTGGAAAAAATCAGGAGTGAAAATGTAAATTCTTTGCAAACACAGATAACATAAATAAAGTTAGAAGAGAAACAATGGGCAAGAAGGTTTGAACCACATATAAGAAACGAAAGATTGGTTTTCAGTAAACTTCTACCAATTAATAAGAAAAAGGCAAAGACTGAACAAGAATTTCACAGAGGAGGAAACAAAAATGATCAATAAACATAAGGAAAGACACTCAGTCCATTAATAGCCAAGGGAATGGATATTAAAAGCACAATATATATCATTTTATACCCTTCAGGTTAGCAATGAAATTTTTTTTAATTTGATGATGTCAAAATATTGTGTAAACAGGTTCAAGTGGCCACACACTTCACATGCCAGGCTCTCTTCAGCAGCTTTTCCTGGGAAACTTTCAAGGGACAGGAGCAGCTACCCTGGAACACCTCACAGCAATCTAGTAGAGCCCAACTCTGGGGTCTAGGAAAACAACTCAGATCCTTGGGCTATGATGCT